>NW_002987260.1:441082-473859 GCF_000006295.1 Pediculus humanus corporis | reverse complement strand
TTTTTTTTTATTAAAATTTAGTTATTAGTTTTTTAGTTTTTTTTTTTTGAATTTTCTTTTAATTTAGTTTTTATTACGTAAAAAGAAAATTTTTTTTTTTAGACTAAATCTTTTCAGTTAAATTTTTTATGACGACAAAATTGATGGGAGAGCAAAAGAAAATGGTTGGTCGTAAAAAGGCAATTTCCTTTTCCCAAAAAGTTTTCCCCCCTTTTTTTCCTTTTTTCTCTCCCCGTTTTATTATTATTATAATTTTTCTTCTTCTCTCTTTTTTTTTTTTTTAAATTCAAACAAATTACAATTATAATTAGCAGGTTTCCCTTTTCTGCCCGTGCCTGAAAGATGTAATTAACTCCCTAAAAAAAAAATGGCGAAAAAGCGGACATAAAGCAATTAAAAAATGAGCTCAAAGGAAAATAATTGGTAGTGAAAATCTTTTTTTTTTTCTCTCTCTCTCTTCCCCTCTTCCTCCCCCCTTTGTCTCTCTTTCTTTCTTTCTTTCCTTTGAATTCCTTTCTTTTACGAAAATAATTTTCGATAAATAATAATAATAATATTTTATATTTAAAAAAAAGAAAAAAATTCCGAATAACGACCACGTGGCGATTAGTAGAGTCCGAAAATGACCGGAAATAACCGAAGAAAGAATTTTTTTTTCACTTTACCGCCTTTCCTCCAACACCACCGCCTGTTCCGCCTCATTCATAAACGAAATTGTTTGTTTCAGGCGACAAAAAGGCGGTTTTTATACAATTTGTAAAGTTTTTTATTAATATTTTTATTATTCGTTTAATTTATAAAATAGTTCTCTCTCTCTTTCTCTCTCTCTCTCTCTTCTCTCTCTGTGTATATTTCACGACAAAATGATTTTTTTTTTTTTCTTCTTAAAAGTGCTCTAAAGAATTTATAAGTGTTTTCATTATTATCATTATCATTATCATTATCATTATTATTAAATTAAAAATTTTTTAACTTTTTGATTTACAATTGTAATTATTGAAAAGAATTTCGACGACGGTTAAAATAAGATTTTACGTCATCATTTTCTTTTTAAATTCATTTATGGAACGAAAAAAAAAAAAAACTGGAAATTCATACATACTGGAATAATAATGAAAATGTTATTATTATTATTATTATTTTTTATTATGTAAATAAAAAATTTTACGCGCAATAAATAAAATAAATAAATAAATAAAAAATAAAAAGTTTTTAATAACAAAAAAAAAAAGATTTTGCGAATAATTAGTTAATTACAAAAAAAGAAAAAAAAATTTTTTTTTTTTTTTGATTTATTTAAAAGCTCATTTAACTTAATCCGTTTGAAGCGTTGACATTTTTTTATAATGGGGAGGGGAAGGGAAATTAAAATTTTTTTTTTGGAGGGCGCCATGTGGGAGAGAGGGGGTTGGGGGAAAAAAGAAAATTGTACGAGGACGACGAATGAGTTAAAACTAGGCCTGGGATTAAATGACATTTAAATAAGATTATTTGTGCCGACGTTCGGCCCTTCCTTCTCTACCGCCCCCCAGTGTTTTCCATTCTTTTCCGTCCTTTGATTACCTTTTAAAACCCTTTTTAAAAAATTTTAAATTAATTAAGTTTTCGATTTCATTCCCCCTGCCGCCGCCGCCGTCGCCGAAAATTCGGATGATTTTCTATTAAATGATTTGTTAATCGATTCTGAAATCGTTTTCCGACCCACGTGGCCCTCCATAAAAAAAAATAAAAAAAATTTTTTCAGGGATTCAATTAATACGAGAGAGAGGGGGGGACAAAGAAAAGAGAAGAGAGCCAAAACAAAAATACCAAAATATTCTTTTCGTTTAAAAAAAAAAAATTATAAATGAAACGATTGTTCGTACTTTATAAATTACGAATCGAATTTCATAATAATAATAATAATAATAATAATACAATAGGTTCATTTTGATTTTTTTTCCAAGTCATTCTTTTTACGATTATACGAGAAAAAAAGGGGGGAGTCTCATATTTTAAATATGGTCGTAATCAATAGATTTCTTTTTTTTTTAAAAAATCCACGCACACAAAAATAATTTTTAGAGAAATATAATGGACGATGATGATGATGACCTTTCAAAATTTATAAGAAAAAAATTTTTTTATACGTAAGTTTCAAGGGTATTTTGAGTAAAATTAACGGTTAAAATCATTTTAAATTAAAAAATTTTCCATAAACATTTTAAATTGTCGCTTCTTGCGTTTGTTTGAAGACATTAACTGTCTCGTTATTGTTTATGTTTAACAACACGTTTAAAACAAAACAAAAACAAAACAACGAGGATTCGTAATTAAAACATTAATTGTGGATAAGAATTAGAATTTATTTTTATATATTATGACCTTGAAAAATTATTAACAATACCTGACAACCTGAAAACGATTCTAAATTTCTAAAATTTTTATTTAAAAAAAAAACCGTTAAACTACGTAGTACACACACATTTATTTATTTTCCTTTGACAAAATTTCGATGACGACATCTGTGTCTTCTTTTAAACTAATTTTTTTCTTTTTATTTACATTCAAAAGTAGGGGAGTCGCCATGTTTTTTTTCTTCGTTTTCTTCTTATTAACACTTCCACGTTTTGTTTAATTTTTTCCCATTGGAATTTCCTTTGTTTTAAAACATTTTATTTTTTTAACAAATGCGACAAAGGAAAATAAATAAATAAATAACAAAACGAGGGGAATAATTATTGTCGTTGACGAATAATTTTAATTTTTTTTAAAAAAATTACGATTTATCAACAATTATTATTTAAATAATAAATAAAAAGATGAGATAAAAAGCTGGAATTGTTGTTGTTGTTGTTGCTTTCATTGTGTGTGTGTGTGTGTTGTTGAAACTATTATTATAAGGCTTCATGAGTTAAAGGGGCCCAAGTTTTTTTAAATTAGTTAGTCATATTTAAAGTGTAGCCATTGTTGTTGTTGTTTCTTTAACTTTTTTTTTTTTTGTTAATCTTTTTGTTTATTAAAGTAATTTTTTTACGTTTTGTTTAAAAAAAAAAAAATTGCACTTTCGCCTAATTTTTGTTTTGTTTTTTCTTTTGTTTTTTTTGATAAATTTAAATTTTAAATGAAACCTTTGAACTTTGAATTTTTTTTTCTTCTATGACTTTATAATACAAGAAAAAAAATTTATTATTATTATTGTGCAGTTGTTGTCGTTGTTGTTATATTTGTCACTTTTTTAAAAAATACATATTATTAATAATATTATTATTATTAACGTAAGTTTAATATTTTATTTTAATATGAAACTTTATATTAATTTATTTATGACGATGAGTGCTAAAAACTTTTTGTTTTTTTTTCGTTTTCGATTTTGTTTTCATTTTTTTTTTTTTTCCATTAAAACTTTTATTATATTAACGTTACGTTTTAAAAATTAATCTCTTTTATTTTTTAATAATAATAATAATAATAATTTTATTTATTTATTTATTTTATGGATATATATATAATTTTATTAAAATAAAATGCATGATGAGTCACGGGAGTTTGAGTTGTCTCGTCCACATTTTTTTTTTTTTTATTCATTCCATTCAATTATTTAAGTGTTGTTAATTAATTAAATCATTCCGTTATTATTATTATTATTATTATTAAATGCCATTACTATTATTATTAATATTATTATTATTATTTATTAATTTAATAAAACGCTCGAGTTTTTTTTTTATAATAAATAATTGAATAAATCATAGGATTCGTTTATTTAAAAATTATTATTATTATTATTATTATTAGAAACGCGGCGTAAAAACGAAACGACGTTTAACCAATTAAAACATTTGATTAATTTATCCAATTAAAAACAATAATAATAATAATGATGATGAACTCACACGAACATTTAAAAAAAAAAAATGTCTGACTACTAACTTTTGACAAGAAAAAAAAAAATAAAATTTTTACGAATGATCAAATAAAGGGAAAAGAGGAAAATCTTTTTTGAAATTTAATATTTGACCGATAACGTGTCAATAGAATAAAATAAAATAAAGTGTGATTGTTTTAATGGGTGGTGGGAGGGGGTAAAAAAAAAAATGAAATCGCATCAAGGATATCACATTCCTTATTTTACTCGTTTTGTTTTTTTTCCGGTTATAAAACTTATAAAAGAAATAATAATAATAATAATGATAATCGACAATAGTGAAAATGATGTAAATATATATATTTGTTTTTCCGGGAATAAGAGAGAAAAATGTTTAAGAAAAATGACGTAATAAAAAGTAACAATACAATATTTAAAGCTAAAACAAAAAGGAAATAAAAATAAATATGTCTTAAAATGATTTTATACCGAGCTAACTATGGGGAGTTGAGTTATGATGACGTCATAGAATTTTAAATGTCCTCCACTTCCTCCTCCTCCTCCTTTAAAACAAGAGAATAAGTAGTATCGAATTTTTGACCCGAATAAGGGGGAAACAAATTTAATTTCCCGAATGTCAAACAATGGCTAAACACTAAAATGATGTTTTTTTAAAAAGAATTTTCGAGAAAAGATAACCCGACGAATGTATAAATATTTATCGATTTAAAAGGACGTAATAAAAACAATCCGAGTTTTAATATCTGTCATGATGGTAGGAATGAGTCGTACCAACCTTTTGCAACAAAACCGGAAGTAGCGATTGGGTTTAAAAGACGTTAGACAAAAACGCTTGAGACTATAAGGAAAATTATTAAAATACGTAAAACGTTTGAATTCTAAGAAAAAAAAAATTTTTATCGTGAATCTCGTATCCCGTTTCAGGTAAAAAAAAAAAAAACCTGGAATCTGTTTCGTCAAGACACAAGACCGGTCGTGCGTAAAAAGTGAAAATGATAATAATAATAATAATAACCGTTGGATGAAATCTCGCGCGATTAAATAAACGACTATCAAAACTTGATGTTTGCGTAAAACAAGGTAAGAGAGAGAGAGAGAGAGAGAGATAGGTTCAGGGATTTCAATTAATATAAAACAAACGATTCAAATTATTATTATTATTTGAAAATATTTGTTTTAACGAGGATTTAATAATTAAACGGACGGTGAATTTGACGAAAAATTTAGAAAACCTTAAAGGTATGAATGACAATTTATTACGTAACAACTTTTCGTTTTAGGCACATTAGGAATATGCAATAAGTGAGTTAAACTTTTTTGTTTCGTATTTAAAATTTATTTAGTCTGATAAAAGGTGATATAAATGGTCACTAATAATAATAATAATAATAATAGATAAATTGATTGTTTTTTCAATAAAAAAACAGGTAAATAATTTATTTATTTATTTATTTAAACAAAAAAACATAATTATTAAAATTTATTAATTACTAATTAAACGTGCAAATTATTTATTTATTTACCGTGCGTTTCGTTTACGGTTAAATTTATTTGTTTTGTTTTTTTGTTTTTTTTTCCCCGGGGGGTAGGAGGAAAAAGGGATGGGAAAAGGGGGAAGGAAGGGGAGATGATTTTGATATTGTTTACCACCGTATAATAATAATAATAACCGCAATACGTATATCATTAAAGTTATTATTAAATTAAATTAATTTTTGGTTTTCACATGTTATCGCGTACAATTTTTTACTCTTGAATTATTATTATTATTATTAATTTTGTTTTCGTTCAAGTGTTTCCAGCATCCATCGTTCTTCCAGGTTTGTTTTATAAAAAAAAAAAAAAATCTCTGCGGTGTTTCTTGTTTCACGATTCTTATTAAAAATATTTCTATTTATAAATTTTTAATTGGTTGTGGCGTGGCGTGGATCTTAAACCTCTCTCTCAACAACCGACAAATTTTTGTTTCGAATTTTGGATATTTAAAAAAAAATTTTTTTGTTTTCCATTGATTGCTTCTGTTTGATTGTTGTGAGGACATTTCAATAAATATTTAACGCGATGATGTTTGTTACGTGGTTGTTTGTGCCCATATGTGATTAACGGTGGTGGTGGTGGTGATTTAAAAATGACGAACGAATCCGCTGCAGCATGCGGAATAATGGGTTCGACTATTAATTTTTTAAATAATGTTTTACAGCTACTACTTACGTATGTTGCTGTTATTATTATTATTATTATTATCATCATAATCAAGTAAGTTTTTTCATTTTTAATTGAAAAATTAAATTTTTTATTTGCGTTTTCTCTCTCTCTCTCCCTTTTTCTCTCCGGTTAAAAAACTTTTTCCTCTTGCAAAATTTATTTTTAATCTTCCGTGAAGTTTTGTTTTTTTTTTTTTGTGGATTTCTTATGCGTCTACCCTTCAGGAAAATTTTTTAAAACAAAAAATAAAACTTTGAATCCACGTTTCGCGTGGATTCATTAGGAAAAAGGAGGAAAAAAAATTTTTTTTATTACGGGTTTTTTTTTTTTCTTTATCAATTTTACACGTAAAATTAAATTGTTTGTTTAATAAAAAAATTTGTTACAAGTATCAACAACAATCATTGGCGTACATTTTTTATTTTTTTTCTCCCATACGTATTAAATAACCACATTAACAATTCATTATTATTATTATTATCATTATTATTATTTTCGTAATCGTACGATCGATAAACTATTGATAATTACACGTTGAGCATACATGCACATAAATAGATAAATAAATAAAAATAATTTTTTTTATTTTTTTTTGTTATCAAGTACATTATTCGATTATCAAAAAATTATTATTATTATTATTATTATTATTATTATTATTAAATTGATTTAATGTTAATTGACGTCATAAATAAGAAAGGAAAAAAAAACATGGAAGAGTGAGCGAGTGTGAGAGAGAGAGAGAGAGAGAGAGAGAGAGAGAAGATGAGAAGTCTAAAAAAAATTTTTTTTTTTTTTTTTTGTGGGAGTTCAGGTAAAATATAAAAAAGTAATAATAATAATAATCAGGTAATAAAATTATGCTAATCATTTAATTGATTAACTCGTTTTCTGTCTCTTTCCCTCTATCTCCCTCTCTCTCTTCGTTTTAAATGTTACGAATATAAAAAAAAAAAAAAAAAAAATTTAACCTTGTTTTTTAAAAATGTTTACGAAATAATAAAAATCAATCAATAATCAATAAATAACGATTATTGATGATGATAATAATAATAATAATAATAATAATAATTTTTTAACGGCGTCAGTTGGAAAACTCGCGCTATGACGTATACGTTAATTTTTTTAATGTTTTTTTTTATATTGTGAATTAATAAGTTAATAAGTTATTAATCAGTAAAATTTATTGTTATTGCTAGGTTAAAAAATAAATTTTTTGATTTTTAAATATGGCGTCACTTCCGGTACGGTTTTTAAAATAAATAACAGAATTAAAATTATTATTATTATTATTATTTTTATTTTTATTAAATAATATTTTCGAATTTTTATTTGCGGTTGTTTAAATTTTAACAGGAAACAAACGAGGAACAAACGGATTCGTGAGTGTGAAAAAATTTTTATTAAAAAATTTACGCGTATAAATCTACGCACGCGCACGCACACACACGCACAAATTATCAAAACTCATTTTTTGATTTATTTTTATTTTTTTTACGAAATAAATAATCGATCGATCGATTCTCAATCTTAACACGATCGTTATCAATGCGGAAAAAAATAAGTGATAAGAGATTTTTTAAAATTGTTTTTTAAATAATTTTTTTATTTAAATATACACTCGCAAACAAAATTTCTCTCTCTCTCTCACTCACTGCTTTGATAACATTGTTTTTATTATTGAGAGAGAGAGAGAGAGAGTTTAATAAATAAATCATTAAAAACTTTTATTTTTCATTTATAAACTTTTTTTTTTTATTTTTCTCGCTTGTGTGAAAACTTAATAAATTGTTTAATTATTATTAAGATCAATCAATCAATCAATCAATTTTGAAAAGGATTTAAATTATTCTCTCTCTCTCTCTCTCTCTCGTTCTTTTCCTAATTGCCACCGTTAGTGAGACGGACGACACGAAGATCTTGAATTTCTTATCACTAAATTGATAAGTAGTCGAACGATACAAAATTTTTTAAAAAAATTTATTTTATTTTTTTTAGTTTGATTTCAGTGATTTGATGGTCAACTAACAGAATCGAAAAAAAATTATTATTATTATTACTTTTTTTTTACGGACGTATTTGAACTTTTTTTTTTTGTTCTGACGTCATAAATTTGACGTGGAATTAATAATAATAAAATGAACGACGAGTGATGTATAAAACCACGACGGGAAAATACTAAAAACATAAACCGCACGTAGAGTGATCGATCGTACGTATTTTTTTTTTTTTTCATTTTTACCAAAAAAAAAAATTTTTTTTTTTTAACGGTCGCACAACAGCAGAAGATTTTTTTTTTTAAATAAATAAATTTATGCATTTTTAAAAAAAAGAAAAACGTAAAAAAAAAATTAAAAAAAAAAAAAGGGTTTTCGCTGTTGTACGCACCATTTTTCCTTTTTTTTTTTTAACGCGACGTTTATCACAAACAAACAAAAAAATAATAATAATAAACTGACCACGTGATGTATGTCGTTTGTTAGTGAATATGTATATCACAAACCGTTTTTTATCATTTTTACGACAACCGTAACAACAACAACGACAAACACAAAACGTTTTTTTTTTATATTTCACATTAATATGAAACGTAATTTTATTAATGCGTACGAACTAACAAAAGAAACAAAACAAAGAATTTGAACTTTAATATTTTCATATGTATTAATCAGTTTATGTAAATAATAATAATAATAATAATAATAGTAATAATAATTAATAATAGAGGTATTAAAAAAAAAAGAAGATAAATTATTAACAAAAAATTTATTATTGATTTATTGATTTAACGACACAGAAATCTCGATCGATCGGGCCTACCTATTTGACATAAATTTCATTCATTATAATTATCTCTTATTTATTTATCTTTTAAAAATGATATAATAAATAATAATAATAATAATAATAATAATAATAATAATAAACGTCGAACAATAAAAATTTAACGTAATAATAATAATAATAATAATAATGATTGATTGATTGAAACGCGAAGCGTGAACGTTGATTTTCGAAAATTAAAAATGAAAAAAAAAAACCGGGAAAAATTTTTAAATTTTCACTAAGAAGAAAAATAATAATAATAATAATAATCCGTGTTATCAATCACGATCAAATGTTAAAATTTTAAGTTTTTTTTTCCAGAATGATAATAATAATAAAATGTCAAATAAAGAAAACGAGTGGGATTCAAATAGGGGATTAAAGGAAGATGATGAAAACGAGAAGGAAAATATAAATAATAAATCAGGTACGATTTGTTATGTGAAATCGAATTTAAAATCGGACGAAAGTGAAAAAAATAAAACGGAAAAAGGAAGTGACGGTGATGATAATAATAATGACGATGACGTAAACGTTGAAAAAAAACAAAAAATAATAATAATGATAAATGAAAAAAGTGAAAAAATGAATTTACCGGAAAATAATATAAACAATTTAAATGAAAAAAAAACGGATGATGATGGCGGCGATGATTCGTCACGTGATAAAGAAAAGAAAATTATTTGGGAAAATGATGATAAAATAATTGATAATAAAAATGTCGGGGAAAAAGAAACGGATGAAAAAAGTGAAAATATTAAAAATAATGTCAATAAGAAAAATGGTACGATGGAAAAAGGAAAAGAAAAGTTAGCACTCGGTGGTTTCGAGGTAAGGAAGTAAAAAAAAAAAAAATTTTTAACGTATTTCCGGTTTTCGCTACCACTTTCTCTTTCTTTCTCCTCTTCTCTCCTCTTTTCCTCCGTGCACACAACATTTTTTTCCTTTTCCGGTTTTATTTTCCGTTCGTTTTATTTTTTCCAGTTTCCTTTAATTCGTTTTTCACGCGTTTTTTTTTTCCCCGCCATCGATTTTTTTCAAATAATTTCGTGCTTTTTTTTTACAGTTAAAAGAATACGTTATAGAAGACATGAGAAAATTTCACGAACGTTTAGTTCCGGCCAAAAGAAAAAGTACCGTTTCCGGAAAATTAACGTTTTTCAAACATTTTACAAGAAATCAAAAAATCGTTTTATCTTGTTTATGCTTAGTTGAATTTACTAGTTTTTGTTCGATGTCGATAATGGCACCTTTTTTTCCAAAAGAAGTAAGTTTTTCCCGCCATTTTTTTTTAAAATACAAAATGGCGGTTTTAATTATACGTCGAATACAGAACGTGCAAATAATTTTTTTTTCAATCTATCGATTACAGTAATTGAATTTTTTATCAAAAATTTTCCGTATAATTTTATTTTTTTTTTAACGGAAAAAAAAAAAGTGTAAGAAGAAAAAAAAATTTTTTACTTTTATTATTATTATTATTATTATTTTGTAAATTTTAAACGATATTTTATTATTATTATTATTATTAATATTAAACTCGAAAACGTTTTATATTCAATTTCTTTTTTTCCTTTTTTTTTTTTTTAATATATTTAGTTTGTTTAAACATTTTATAATTTGATTTATATAGCGCTATAAAATTTCTTCTTCTTTTTTTTTATAGTCTATAAAAACAACATTTCGGAAAATTTCCCCCCCCCCCAAAAAAAGATTAATTACACGACTTTATAGTTTTTTTTTTCATTTTTCCTCTTCGACAAAAATTGATTTTTTTTTTATTAAATCACCGAGTTAGTTGTGACGTCACTAACGGTGATAACGTATCATTTATTTGATAAAAGATTATATGATTCCATGATAATGATAATAATAATGGTAATGATTTTTTTAGGCATTGGAAAAAGGTATGTCGGAAACGACGGCGGGTTTAGTTTTTAGTTTTTACGCACTTATTATTTTTCTATCGTCTCCATTCCTTGGTAAAATTGTAAGTTTTATTATTATTATCATTATTAATACAATAAACATAAATTTATGTATTTATGTACTAATAATAATAATTATTTATTTATTTTAGCTTCCGCAAGTGGGTGCGAAATTTTTATTTCTTTCCGGTTTGTTTTTGACAAGCAGTTGTAATTTTTTATTTGGGTAAGAATTAATTTTTTTTTTTTTTTTAAATAAATAAAATAAAACAATTTTAAAGTGGTTAAAGAATAAAAAATGACGTGGAAGCAGAAAAAAAAAACTTTTTAAATAATCCAAACATTGTTGAACCGTTCAAAAAAAAACATTTGATAATTTTTTGTTGAGTTTGTTAGGATACATAAATGAAGAATGGGTTTTCACAACTTTATGCTTCATAGTTCAAGGTTTTAAAGCTCTCGGTGCGAGCGCTTATGCCACGGCAACTTATGTTTTCGTGGCAGAAGTTTTCCCGCTAAATATCGGCGCCATATTGGGTGTTATGGAAACTTTCGTGGGTTTGGGTATGAGCACCGGACCTGCCATCGGGGGTTTCTTTTATTGCGTACGTTTAATTTATTTATTTATCATCATCATCATCATCATTACCATCATCATCGTCATCGTCGCCATCGACGTGGCATTAATATCGATAAAGTTTTTATATTAAAAAAAAAAAAAAAAAAAAGAAAAATTTAATTTAACTTTTGAGACTCGTCGAACAACTTTTTTTTTAAAATTAAATTTAAGTTTTTGTTGATGACGTCATTTGAATTTTTTTTTATTGGAATCTCACAAAAACATTTAAATATTTTATTTATTATCATTATTATTATTAATATTAGTTTATAAAATATCTTTTTACAGTTTAATTTTTTTATTATTAAAAATAATAATAATAATAATTATAGGTCGGAGGTTTCGGTCTTCCATTTTATATTTTAGGAGCCATACTTTTGCTTACGTTTCCGTTAGCGTTTTGGTTACTTCCGGTTACACGAGGTGAGATCAATTTATTTATTTATTTATTAAAAATTTTTTTTTTGTTTATAAATAATTGAGGAAGTGGTTGTTGATGAATTTCAACAGGTGGTAACAATGTTAAAAGAAAACACGGATCGTCTTTATTGAGCATATTAAAAGAACCGAGCGTCATAATAATCGGCCTCGTCGTCGTGGCAAATTCAAATATTTGGTCGTTTTTAGATCCGACGTTGGAACCGCATTTAAGAGAAGTAAGTTATTTGTGGCGAGGGGAAGAAGGGAGGGGAAGGGAGAAGAAAGTTCGAGAAAAAAAAAATAAATTTTTTTCTGTTCAAGTTTGATCTAACGCCGGAAAAAATCGGATTTATATTTTTATTGTTTTCTGCTCTTTACGGCCTTTCTAGTCCTTTATGGGGAATAGTTTCCGACAAAACCGGAAATCATTGGTTTATGATGTCTAGCGGTTTGCTGTCGGCAACAATCGGTTTGTTACTACTCGGCCCTGCACCTTTTATTACATTTTTAGAAAGGTTTGTATTTTCCACATCATCCTTTTGCTTTTTTTTCAAACCTTTCGATAAATCTTTCATTTTTTTTTAAAAGTAAACTTTGGTTAAAATTGGTTGCATTGTCGATACTCGGAGTATCCGTCGCTCTTTCACTATTACCAACTTTTCAAAGTTTGGTCACTTGCATAGTGTAAGTTTTTAACCTATTTTTCATAATGTTTCATCATTAATATATATATATATATATATAAATTATTTATAAATTTAAGCGAGAGAGGAAACGGTCGTAGCGATTTAACCACATTCAGTATTGTTTCCGGACTTTGGTCCAGTTTATACGCTCTCGGGTAAGCAATCATTCAACTCAAAAATAAAAAATCCATGTTGATGATGATAATAATAATAATGATGATGATAAAATAAAATAAAAAAATTTACAGAGAAGTCATTGGTCCGTTGGCTGGAGGACTCATGGCACAACATTACGGTTTTGCTTTCTGTTGTACCGTAATGGCCGGCGTGACGTTTACCCTATCAGTAGGAACTTGTTTATTTTTTTCGAGCAAAGACTGTATAAAGAATAGGCGTGGTAAGAATTTCAGGTACTCGTATTATCAAAATTGTGATAGTGATAATAGTGAAATGAGTTCAGATGAATCGAGTACCATACCTATATTAAAATATAATTATCGCAATTAATTAATTAATTAATCTGATAAACCTCGAAAGGAAAGGTAGTAGTAAGAGGAGGAGGAGAAGGCGGAGGAGAAGGAGGAGGAGAAGGAGAAAGAGAAGGAGGAGGAGGAGGAGGAGGAGAAGGAAAAGGAGGGGGAAAAGAAAGTTGAAAATTGTTGTTTTTTCATTATAATCAATCAACATAAAATTAATATTAAAAAAAAAAGAAAGAAATCTCGAAAATATTCTTCTTCTTTATTGTTATTGTTGTTGTGATAACAAATGATAATTAGGTACAAAACAATACACTTAATCAAAATAATTTAATTAAAAAAAAAGAGAGAGAGAGAGAAAAAAACAATAAACAACGAGGATATTCAATTATTTTATTTTACTACAGGAATAATAAATAAAAAATAAAAATAAATAAAAAAAAAAAAAAGAAGTTTAATCTCTTAAAAAGAAAGCAGCTCCAGTTTTATACCATTCGTTCTTATCACCTAAACAAGGCACCGATAACGTGAGTAATAAATTTTCTCTTTTTGAATTTTGATAAACTGGAAAAATCATTTCTTCTTTGTTACGCTGCGATTCAATCGAATCCTATTATTATTGGAAGAGAGAGAGAGAGAGAAAAAAAATTAAATTTGTATCGAGTAAAGAAAGAGAGAGATAGATAGAGATAGAAAACTTTTTTTTTTACTTTATCAACGTATGATATCAAAACGGTTGGAGCAGTGATAAATATCGATGATTCGATAGTCGTGTGTACAAATACTCGGCCGTCAAATCCAGCACCTTCCAACTGGAGATTTTTTATCTTAACGTAAACGTTTGAATTTTTATTTTGTTTTTCCAACCATTTACAATTCAATTCCATTTTATCCAGCGGTATTTTACTTTTTCTATAACGAAAATTAAAGGATTAATCGTTTGAGTGATTATTTAGGTATAGTTCAGGTATAGTTTTTATACTTACCTTGCGGATAATTGTTTGAATGCTTTTAAAAAACGATTCGGATGGAAAAAAGTAGCCAAATCGATATCATCTTGATGTAGGAGAACATCTGATGATTTTATATCAGTTAATTTTTGTAAAGTAACCGTTTTATCTATAATCCCTGTCAGATATTTAAAAGGATTATCCGATCCTTCACAATGGGTTAACCATTTTAACGGAGTTTGATGATTTATTAAGGATTTTCCAACTGATAACGTTTCGGAATCTATATAAAAAAAAAAATTTTACTTTATTATTATTATTATGTTTTCGTCGCGTGATTTTTAATTTCCTCTCCCTCCCCTCTACCTCCTCATTTATGTTTTTTTTAATGGTTTTTTTTTTTTTTTTTTAACGTACCCGGCAAAGCAACATTTCTAATGACTTTATTTATTCCAGCTAAAGATTGATGGACGATTTGGACGACTCGCAATCCGTATTGAAAATCTTTACGTATGAATTCCAGGACGGGGTCTTCAAATATTTTGTCCAGAGTTGTATTATCGGACAATTTGATCTCTAAAAGGCCGACGTTTTGGTTTAACTTCTTCCACAAACTTAATATCGGAGACAAATTTTGTTGCCAATTATTTATATTAATATGATTCAATGATTTCGACGTTTGTTCCAAAACTGGAAAAAAAAAAAAAAACGAAAAAAACTAAAAATTGTCAAAAATTAAAAAAAAAATTTAATTAAAAAGTTTTTTTTTTTCTTTTCTTTTCTTTTCTTCTTCTTCTTCTTCTCTTTTTTTCTTTTCTTTTTTTATTTTGTGACGTACTTTTTATCTGTTCTATAGTTCTTTTGCTTCGTATTTTCTGCCATGATCTTTCTATATTTTCCGGTAATCCGAATAAAATCGGTTTGTCGAAATCGTTTAACTGATGTATGAGTTGCAAATATTCCGAATAACTTTCCGATGATGGCAACGATAAATTCGGACCGAAATTATTTCCCTTCGTTAATATGGATTCGTTAAAAAATTCTTCGAGATAAGATTTTAATATTTTTATATCGAATTCGTTATCCATTCTACCACCGTAAATTGCATTTAATAATAAACCACGAATGAATGTCCAGTTGATTGAATACGACGCTGGAAAAACATAAACAACAACAACATTATTTATCTCATTCCAGTAAAAAAAAAAAAATTATTTAGTTTTTTTCTCCACCTTCGGCAAATATTCTAGTGATTAAATCTGTTGTCGCGCGTAAATCGGAATCGGAAAATTCGTAAAATAAAGACCATCCTTGTGGTATGTATATCCTTCTCTCTTGGACGACAGCATGAAACCAAGCAGCAGCAAACATTGTTCTCCCGAACGTGACACCTTTTCTCCTAAAAGTATCCGACGACCACGAACCAAACGTTCTTTGTAAATTTTTTTTTATTCCTGGAGGAGCCTGGAAATTTATCATTTTTTTTTAAATCCATGCGAGCCTTTTTCATTACTGCAAAACAACAATAATAATAATAATGATAACCTCGTAGGTAACTTTTAAACAAGAACTCGATAATGCTCTACTGAATTCGTTGTGAGGTTCCGTCGTCAACCATAAACGAAATGAATTATGCGGATTTAAGGATTTGATTATTTTTTCCAGGTCGCCCAACCAGGTCGTCATCAAATGTAAATTTTTCAAACATAGCCACTCGCCATTTTCGCTGCATTCTTTCAACAATTCCATCGCTGATTCTATTTGTCCCTCACCCATGGCAACCTAAACATTCATTTTTGGAGAAAAAATTTTTTGTATTTTTAAAAAGGATGAGAAATGAATGAAAACACTCACGTACCTCACGCATGTTAATATTTGGTAACGTTTTTACCAAAGTTCGTAATTCTTCCGAAGGATCGGCACCGGGACTTAAAAGTAACAAAATTGGTTCCGTATTAACGGATTCTTCGGCAACTTTTGCTAAACTTATCGATGACGGCGTTAACGTTTTCATATCTTAAGTATAATAATTATTATTAACACATTTTCATCGAATCAATAAAAGAAATTTTTTTTTTTTTGAATTACCCAAAGAATTTAAAACGAATTGCGTCATGGCTGAATACAATCGATCCGGTCTGAAACATTGAATCGTTAATAAAATTTGAAATGGCGTCAATTTCGACGAGAAATTTTTAGGTATTTCTTTTTCGCATTCTTGACATTTCGTATAATTCAACCAATTGTCGATTTCGGACATTTTAAAATTCGAATATAAATTCGGTAATTCGTTTTTAATAACGTTTATATCAAAATATCGATCTTGGTCGATCCAATATGGCAGCGATTCTTTTAATTTACCATCCGTTTGTGATTCTACAATCGTTTCTCCTTTGAATACCGACCATTCCTAAACAAAAAAAAAAAAAAAATTTGTTTGAGATTTTTTAAATTATCATTTCAGGAATTTATAAAATAGGTACGTGGCACTCACTTCCGGTACAACTTTATCCTGATACATGTTGTAAAACAATCGGAGAGCAAATGCGAGTCTATCGGAATTAAACAAAGATCTGCTCACGTATTGATAAACAACTTTTATCAAATTTGTGTTTTGATGAATGACGTCATTCACATCCCGTCCGGAATTTAACAATTGAGTTTTTAAACTTTTTTTAAATAGGTTTTTAAATGAGGATACGGAAAATTGATATAAATTATTTAAAGCCGAAAGTGATTTTATTGTGAAAAATAATTTCGAACCGAAATCAGCAGTCGATTGATAAATTTGAAATTCTTTATCGAGTTGAATTTCTAATTTTTTAGATTCTAATAATGATTTAGAAATTTCTTCGCTGCTTGTTTTAGTTTCATTTAACGAATTAACGAGTTCTTTATTAGCCAATATGTCGCCTTGAGCGGATGCCAATTGTTCTAAAAGATTTTCTTGAAAGTTGTAAAGTTTTAATTTCATTTCTTCTTCTTTCTTTAACAATTCCCTCCTTCTCATTCCTAATTCGGGACGTTCAAGTTCAACTGCTAATCCTAATAACTAAAATAAGTTTTTGTCTCATTAAATTCTCCTTTTTTTTTTTTTTTGTCTTCAGCTCGTTAAAAAAAAAAGAAAAGTTTGAGTACTTGTCCTGCTAATCCTTGTTCGGTAACTGTAAAACTAATTGTTGTGGCATCCGTGTGTGTTTGAATTTCTGTATTTCTCGTCACTAAAAATAATTTAAAAGATTTATTGTAATCCACTGGTTTTTCACCGACGTAAATTATTTGTCTCGGCCCTTGATAAATAATGTCTTTCCTTAGAAGTGGTATTAGAACGGCATGAACGTCTTCGACTTCTTCAATTATCAATGTTTTTCCAAACCTTTATATTTAAATTATTTAATCGGTTAAAAAAATTTTTTTTTGCTGCTGCTGCTAAAAACTTTCTAATTCTAACCTGACTGCTAATTCCACGGTCGTTTGTAATTTCGTGTGACGTTGTGAAATTATTTCTAAATTATTTGACGAAAAATGATTTTTTAACCAATTTAATGCCACTCCGCTTGGATCTATCAGTAGAGGATGAAACCAGGATTCTAACATGATGACGGCATTTTCAAAGGATAATTGATCGGAAGACAAACCTTCCGATATCCATTTAAGTTTATCTTGTTCCGATGCAAGAAAATCCATGAGTGAAAATTTTATTCCTCCCGCCATTTTTTCCCATTCTTCTAATTTTTCTCTGAAATTCCAAACGCATAATTATTTTTTCAAAAGTAAAGAAAAAAAGGAAAGAGAAAACAAAGATTACAACGTACTTTCTTTCATTTTCAGATGTCGTTGATAAATACGTCAAAAAAGCAGATCCTAGCAACGTGTTCCAGGGAAGTTGAGTCATGGCTTCGGTTAAATCGTTCAACTGAAAAAACAATAAAAAAATTTTAGAGATCGTCGTCTATTTGCGGCCATATTGACACCGTTTTCATACTTGAGATGTCCATCTTTCGTATTCGTCTTCCAATTTAGAAAGAAGTTCTTGAGCTGACGTCATTGTTTCTTCTGCTTTTGATAAATGTATTTCGATGACGGCTGCTTCTCTCGTGTAAGTATTTAATCTATTTTTAAGATCGTTTACTTTTTCATCTACTTCTCCCAATCCCGTACTTATATTTCCGACTTGATTTTCTATGTCCGATAAATTTCTGAAAATTTCAATTTGATTATTTTTATGTAGTTTTCGATCGTGGTAATAGATCGAGAGGTCGTGGTAAGGGTTCATTTGAAGGGTGTCACGTTACGACCAAAACATTTTTTCGGTACGTAGATTAATAACTTACAACTGTAACGATTTTTGTTCTTTTTCCAACGGTCGAATTTTTTCAAGAACCATCGCGTATTTAATATTAGCAATTACCCAAGCGGCAAGTGGAGCTGCTGCCACGGAAGCTCTTTTAGCCACTTTAGGTTCGAACGAATCGCTTCTTTCCGATAATAAAAGATTTACGGCTTCTTTACTATCCGATGATATATGATGTGCGTCAAAGGTTCTGTGTAAAAAAAAAAAAAATTTAATAAATTGTTTGTCGGATGATTTTTGTCGAAAGATTAAAAAAAAAAAAAAAAAGACCTAATATCTTCTTTAACTCCTCTTTTAGCAAGGAAATTTTTCATGTTGTTCCAAGAAGTATCTTGTATGCCCATAAGGCGAAGAACTCCTTCCAAAATATCACGTATGGCGTCAGGTGGTGCCCTCAATGATCTTATTTCGGATAATGATTCATTTTTTATATTTCCAACGGCTTGTCTCGCTTCTTCAATCAAAGGTTTTACTTCCGATAATTCTTGATCGATTGCTTTTTTTCTTTAAAAAAAAAAATTTATTTTTAAAATCAATCCAAAAAAATAATTAATGATGTTAACTTTTTACGAAAAAAAAAAGGAAACCTTTCGGTAAGTTGTTTGCTTTCCATAACCGCTTGTTCTCTTAATTTTTCCATTTTTTCTTTATGGGTATTTGCATTTCTCATTGTTTCCCCAATTAAATTTAAAGCCGATGATGCTTCCAATTGTTTTTCTGCTAATTTTTCTTTTTGAGTCGCTGCTTCTTTTTTCAACTTATCGACTACGTTTTTAGTTTGATTTAATTTCGTTACTCCAGCCTACAACCAACAAAATGTAATCGATCGAATCGAAATTAGGTATCGAATTAAAAAAAACAAAAATTTTTTTCTAAACCTTTAATCCTTCCACTCTATCATTTATTGATTTTTTTTTCGTTTCATATATTTTTAAATATGTTTTAACAAAAGCTAAAAATCTTCTCGGTGTTGCCGTATCGTTAATAAATTGTTTATGTATTTCATAAATGCATTTACATATGTCGTTGAAAGAATCTATTTCTTCTTTAGCGTCCATTCTGCCAAATAAAAAAATTTTGAATTGAATAAGTTAAGTAAAGTAAAAAAAAAATAAATTTTTATTATTTAATTACTTCGAATATAATATTTTCGGTATGTGTTTCATAGTGGCAGACGACCATTCGGGTAGCCAAATTATTTGACAATTGTAAAATAATCTCAAATTGTTTTCGCTTATAAATTTAAATTTTCTATCCAAATCTAATATGAATGCTATGTGTAAATTTTTTAATATTCCTGTCGAAATGAAAATAAAAAAATTGTATTAAAGCGCGGTTTTAATTACGCTAAAAAAAAAAAAAAGAAAAAAAAAGGGGGGATAAATAAATGTACGAGTCGCAAAAAAAGATGGTGTTGAGCCGGTAAATCCCTCGGCAGCACAAACGTCTCTCAAACTTAAAATGACTGATTCTAATTCGTCAGCGTTATATAATCCTGGAACTTCTCCAGAGCTTAGCAAGCTATTTAATACGTGTAGAAACGAAGTGTCAACTATTTGATAATCTTCAATTAATAAATACACGGTTTCTCCATCCACTCCGGCATATTGTAACGCCTGAAATTACACGTTTTATAATTATTATTATTAATTTTTTTAAAAAATTTTTCAACGATTAATATTATTTATTATTTATTTCCAATGGGAATTCATAATCGCTTACGGATTTTATGTCGGTTTTAAATGTTTTCATGTTGTACGATTGTGACATGTTTAAACTAATGAGTCTGGCCGAATGTAAAGAAGAAATTATTCTCAATGCCGTTTTCCTTCCGACTCCAGATCTTCCAACCAAAATTAAAGAAGTATTAGTAGCAGAAAATAATCTATCGATCGATGACGTCAATCTTAATAATTCATCAATGATAAGAATATCGTTTTCTTGACCTGTTTTTTTTGTCAAATTAATTAAATTTTTTTTTTTTTTTTCAAATTTTTCAACGGTAATTAGCGTGATATTGTAGTTTACCTAAAGACATTCGAATCCCTCTATCTACTGCTTCCGTCCAATCCCTTTTTTCCGTTTTAATCAAATTTTTATGAGTTTCATCAGAAACGTAATATATTTCATCGATTCCAGTAACAACTTCTCCATAATTCCATTCGTTATCCATAACTCTTATCATTATTTCTTTAAACGCGTTCCTATCTTCATCGCTTACGAACCTGTCGGAAAATAATCTGAAACCAACATACGTCACGACCTGAAATAAAAAAAAAACTTTTACTTAGCTTATGTGAGAAATATTTAACAACGATCGTTAAATACAAATAATAATAATAATAATAATTTTGTTTACTTCTAAAAGAGAATTGATTTGATCCGAAAAATTAATTTTATATCTTTGAATTTCTTGACACCATCGCGTAAGATCCTTTGGGCAAAATGTGTAATGACTTTCTTTTATTTTTGTAAAAGTCCATCGTACCTGAAAAAAACAAAAACAATTTCACGCGTGTTTATATTTATCATTTAAAGCCCCCTTGGAAAAATTTAAAATTCGTTAACAACCTTTTCGTAAATTGAAATTAAAGTGGCAGCCAATGATATGACTTTACTTTCCGACGACCACGCTTTGTATTTTTCAAAATTTTTTAAAATAACGGATTTAACGTGAACCGTGTAAATAGATTTTAAATCGTCAATATTTGGCGACCTGAAAAATTTAATTAATCATGTTTAAAGGGGGAATAGGATAATAATAATAATATTTATTTTGATTTGCAAACCCTAAATAATATATTTTCGTTATTGACGTTAAACGATTTGACGGATATTGTGAATTTTCAGCTAATGTTCCTATTATTTGAATTCTTTCGACGCTTGTCCATTCTAAATCATTTTCATAAAATCCTTGATACGCTATTAACTTTAAATAACAAAAAAAAAAGGTGCTTATTACTGTGCCTTTTCGAAATTTTTTATTACTCTTTTAATTTTTTCATACCTGTTGCAACCAAGTAACGAGCATATTCGTACCCCAAATATCTGGTAATGCTAATTCAAGGTTTTTTATGAACAGAACAACTTTTTGCGAGTTTTTCGGTTTTAAAATTCTTCCTGTCGAAGAAGTACTTATTGAACAAACTTGTCTTAATTTTTGTATGACGTGTTGAGGAGAAATTAATTCGCTGCAGTAAATTGTAGCCACTTCTACCGCCGGTACTTTTGATAAGCAATAATTTATCAACAGCCTAAAATATTTATGAAGTTATTAATACGGAAAAAATCGATTTTTTAAAATTTTTATTATTTTTATTTTTTTTCCTTACGTTTTTCCACAGCCTTCTGGACCGCAAATCAATATAGGTTCTAAAGAATTTATCCAAGGTTCCAAAATGAAAGAACTTGTTTTTGCCGAAGGAGTTAATACCCATCCAAATTGATTTGCCGTTTTCGAAATCATTGTTTCAAATGGTAATTCATCGATTCTTTGCCTATCCTTATTATAATAAGAAGTTAATATTTTCGATGGATCTGGAATGAATTCTCCAGTCATTTCGAAAACCTGTAAATTATATTTTAATAATTATTAACCTCCATTTATTTTTCATCGTTTGAATAAAAATAATAATAATAATTACTGCTTGAGCAAAAGATTCTCTCGATTCTTCCGTTAAATTTGCTCCCAATCCGTATATGAGACCAAGTACAAAATGCGATTTGTGATCAATGTTTACCATATGACTCAAACCGCTATTTGCTAAACCTATTATTGAATAAGGTACGGCAAGGTTTCCTTTATTTCGTATCCAATCGATGCTTTTATAAAAATAATTTGATAGAAGGGGTTCGATGAAGTTTCTATAACCTTCTTTCTGAGATGCTAACCAAGAATTTACCAAAATTGAAACGTCAACAATTTGCTCACTAAAAATAAATAAATAAATAAATGATTTATTTAAAATACTTTTTCTCGGTCGAGCATGTGCGTACCTTAAGAATATGATTCCCAATCGAGAAACAGTCGCTGGAGAAGCATAATTTAAATCGGAAGTTTCAAAAAGAAAATTAACATTTGAAACAAATTGTATTCTCCATCCCGAAGGTAGTGTTAACAGCCGGTTATCATCCAAAACGGAATTAAGAGCTTCTACCCAATCGGGATCAATATCACCATCGCAAACAAGCCATGATAAAACATCTAAAAAATTATTATTATTATTTGAAATTATTGAGAAAAAGAAAATTAAAATTTAAAGGCGAACCTGAATTTTCTGAATTTAATTTAAGTGCGTTCATTGTTAGAACTCCATCATTCCATTGTCTTGTATCGACATCAACCTGTCCGAAAAATTGCGTTCTTGGCATTGATTTTGGATTGACGGTATATCGTTTAACCGTGTATCCTAATTTTTGTAGTGCCGATTTCAACAATTTCAAAATTGTTGTTTTTCCGGTTCCGGAAGGTCCTACGAGTGCTACTCCCATTCTCTGTTGCATTTGTTCATATAGTTCGATGCATTTTTTGATCTTTTACAAATAAGAAAAAGATAATTTTTTTTTTTTTTTACTTAATTAGGGGGGGGGGGGAATTTCAATTTTATTTACTTGATTTTCATTATAGTGCAAATTTAAATCTTGACAGGAAGATTTTAATGCGGATGTTAATTTTTCAAATTCTAAATCTATAAATTTAACTCCGACAAAAACATCTTTAACTATTTTATCAAAGAGCCTGGAGTCTTGGAAAGTTAATTTTGATAAAGTATTCAGTCGAACGGCTTCAACAGCTATTTCCGATTCCGTTGATTTTTCAACAAATTTTCTCTTTTTATTTTCATTCAATAAACTTCCGCAACTTCCCAAAACTGTTTTCAATGCTCTCAAACCCCAATCGTAATGTTGTTGCATTGAAAGAAGATTTCTAAAAGGAGTGAAAAGACAATATTTGATTTAGTTTAATAATAATAATAATAATTTTAAAGTGTCCCGTTTGTAAAATCAAATAAATTATTTTTATTTACTTAGCCAAATCAAAAACTTCAACCAATTTTGAACCTATGATTTTAGCTTCTTTGAAACCTTCAATTAACAAACTTGTTTGTGCAATTAATTTGTCGTCAGGTACGGACATAACAACGGGACGAAATAATTGTTTTAAATTATTCGGTAATTTTTTTCTACCACCGTAATTTTTTCCTGCCGGATTTAGAGTAACGAAAAGTCCACAGTTGGAATTAATTGGAACCTTTAACGGAAAATTTTTTTTTTTTTTTTTAAATTTCTTTAAAAAAATTTTTAGAAATATATATGTATAATAAATTTACTTCTTCTTCTAAAATTTGTACTGTATTACGATTTTCTTGTAATGCAATTTGTATTGATTGTATTATCATTGATACAGCGGATAATGTTGCTTCTTCCAGTCTATTAAATTCGTCAAAACAACCCCAGGCTCCACATTTAACCAAACCGATAAAAATTCGTCCCATTGATTTAACATCGATTCCCTATTGTGTGTGTGCGTATAATAAAAATTAACAAAATAATTTTTATTCAATTACGAAAAACAAAAACGAAAAAAAAAAATTTTTTTTTACTTTGTCACAATTGAACACCAAAACTTGTCTTCCTAAAAGCGATCCCAATGCTTTAACGGATTCCGTTTTTCCAGTTCCGGCAGGACCGAAAGGATTTCCTCCCAAACCCATTTTCATTGCTTGAGTAAGAGTAAGAAAACATTTTTCTGTTAATGGAGTTCTAACTAATTTTGGACCATTTCCTTGATATTCGTACGTATATTCTAATTCGGCATCGACCATTTTTAATAAAACATTTTTCCCAGGTGAAGTGTAATAATATCTGAAATCATCATCATCATCATCATCATTTATATTTTTTTTTTCTAATTCTCAAACATTATTTATAAAATTTACCTTATTTGTTTTTGCCAATACCAATCGTTGACATTTGAAACTTGATGTTCTAAAAGATCTTCTAAAATATTTATATGATGTACGGTGTCGGAAAGTAAAGATTTTAATTTTAAATAAAGTAAATCATCGCCATTTTGCCATTCTCCTAAACTTTCAGAATATGAATTTAATTTTCCCTGGAAATATTATTATTATTTTTTAATATGATTATTAAGAAGAGAAAACAAAATAAAATAAATAATTTTTTTTTCGTACTTTAACAGTATTGTAAAATTCTAAGAGTTTTCCTTTCGACATGTTTTCTTCACATTTAGACGTAAACCAAAGGGATTCCCCTAAACTTAAAATCTGTGATGGAAATTTTAACGGATCGACAATGTTATTCTCGGATTCTTCCACGTATTTCATTAATAATAATTTTAACGTTTTTTGTACTTCGTTATTTAACGAATTAAGCCAATCCTGGTATCGTAGAATAAAAAAAAACTTATCGTAAAAATATTTTTCAGGTTCTTATAAATAATAATAATTTTACCTCGATGCATCGAGTGACTTTAACCGGAGAATTTAACAAAACAATTTCTTCTTCCTGAGATTTGATTCCTTTGACAAATCCTTCAACCATAATTACCGTTTTAATACCCGTAAATAATTTTTTTATATGAGTTTGTATAATTTGTTCTTTAGTAGATTGACCGAGAAGTTCTAATAAGTCTTCATCACCGAGAAAATAAAATCTTGGAAAATTCGATCGTTTTTCCTGTTTTAATTAATTCGTTTCGTTTATTTTTTATACGTTGAAAAAATTTATTTTTTTTTTTCCTGTACGTAATAACTATTTTTTACCTGAAGGAATTGATTAAGACAATTTTGACATCTTATCAATTGATCAATGGCCGTACTAAGAGTTTGTTTAAGATTAACTATCCTTAGGAGAGCCGTTACGCGATTATCTTTTGACACTTCATTCATTATATAACGAAAATCTTGATCGATTCTTTCAAAACGATTTTGTTCCATCGTGAAAGTTCCATTTCGGAAAATAGGTTCGAGGTACACCCACCTAATTAATAAATTTTTTAAAAATAAGTATGGATTTTATTTTAATTGTAAAAATGTCTCTATCTCTCCTCTTTCTCTCTCTCTCACTTTCTCTGAACTACGTTTAAGTTGCTGACAAGTTCATCAAGACTCGTCAGTTTATTTTCCCAAATAGACGTGCGATCGTAAAAACTTTTAGCATTTTGGGAATTGATTATCGACTGAAGTAAACATTGATTGTCTCCGATTTTATTTAAAACATCCGGAAAATCTTTTATCAACATGACCGTATTCGATTTTGAATCCGTATGCAAAGTGAGAGTGAATCTCGTTTGAACTTCCCAAGCATCCAATTCTCCCAATGCTTGACGTATGGTTATTTCGCTAGCAGCTTCCGCGTTTAATGCCTGTTTATTTAAATTTCAATTACGTATTTCATAAATTTTTCATACAATTTTAAATCCGTGTAAAAATATATATTATTACCTGAAGGCTTTGACTAGACATAATAATTTTATCTTTAACCGTTAAAAAATCACCGAGGATTAAAGTTTCCGGAGATTTATTTTCCATTTCTAAAATCATAAACAATTCCAGCCAGTGTTTATCACTGAAAACTTCACCTCTTAAATATTTAAATAATGGTATTAACGCCTTTAAAAAAAAAAAAAAATTTTATCGTTATTATCATCATCATCATCAAAGCAGACTTTTATCAATCAATTTTATGATTTTTATTATCATTATACATGTCAGAGAATTTATTTATTACTTTGTAAGAATTAATTTCTTTTAATATTCTTATTATGACGGGATTCGGTGATTTTTCTTCCGTTTTTTTTTCCCAATTCGAAAGAAATTCTTCAAATTTGTAAACTTTTCCTCTGAATAAAATCCATTCTTCCCTCGATAAAACATTTAATTCCGTTGAAAATTCATCAAAAAATGACCACGTGGAAAATTGTTTTTGTAAATCTTTATCCGTGTTATCAAATTCGATTAATTGAGGTTCTGGCATTTCAAATTTTTTACATTCATCGCTAAAAATATTTTTTAAAAAAACCACCGATTAAAATGAATGAATGAAAATTTATTTTAAAAAAAATAAAGCGGAGGATGGGGAAATTTTTTTTTTTTTTTACTCTAATTTTTCTTTTTTTGTTTTCAATTCGTTCCATTCTTCGATTTTTTCTTTAACCAAATTAATATTTTTTTTTAATGTAAGAAAATCAGAATCTTGAACGTCTGCATCTTTCGGTTTTTGAACTTCCCAACGTAAATTAAATTTTTCAACGACGGATAATAAATTTTCCGTTTCTCCTTTTAATGCAATTTTCATTCTTTCGACCTGAAAATCACAAACAATTAATTTTTTTTGTTTAAAAATTTTTTTTTTTAAATTTTATTTTTTTCACTCGCCTGTCTTGCTATCAATGATTTATGATTTTTTAAATTATTTTGAAAATTATCCCATGAAAATATTAATTGATTAACTAAATCAATTTTTTCTTTCGTCCAACTAGCTAAAGTTTTATTTTTTTTTATTGTTGATTCAAATGATTTTTGCATCTGAAAAACGTTTTAAAATAGTAAGTAATAAATTTCATGTGTAACACTTTAACACCAAGTTGAAAATTTAACAAATGAAAAAAAAACCACCTCGACAGATGTTTCCATTAATTTAGCATGTTTTATGTTTGCTTCACCCACTTCAGACATTGTTTTCGGTTGAGCATTTAATATTTCTGTTGCATCTGATATGTATTTATTTAATTTATTTATATCTCTTAATATTGATGTTTGTAGTGACATCGTGAGAGCATCCCAATATTTTCTATTATGAAGTTCAATTTCGGCTCTTATGGGTAAAACGCTAACAGTTATGCAACCAATTTTTTCATCGGAACTGTCATTTAAAAAATTTATTTTTTTATTTTTTCCCCCCGTAATTATTATTATTAATAAATAATAAAACAAAAGAAAAATTTTTTAAATGAAACACCCACTAATGTAATTTAGCAACTTCTTGTCCGATTTTTTTTGATGCCCTGAAATTTAAATCCCAATCTTCTGCTACCTTAAGATTTTCTTCTGCTAATTCTTCCAAATTGACTCCTCCTAATGCCAACCATCCGTTCCATTTATTTTTAAATTTTAATAAACGTTGAAATAAATTTTCCGCTTCTACGAAAACATCTTGAAAACGATAAGCGTTTCTGAAATTATTATTTTGTCATGGATTAAATAAAAATTTAAAGTTTTTATTTTTATTTTTTCATCAACAATAATCAAATCTACCTGGAAACAATTTTTGAAAAAAATTCTTGCGTGTTTTCCGAAATTCCAGTAAATAATTTAGGCACGAATAAAAATTTTTTTACTTGACTATAATATTTCATTCTGATTTCTTCAATGGGTGGGAAAAATTGAAGTTTTTGCTGTCTGAAATTACACGATTTTTAACATAATTTATTGTTTCTCAATTAAACTTAAGGAGTAATAAGGTTGTACCTGTAAATTAATTCGACTTTAATTTCTGGAAAATGTAAATGCAAATTGCACAAACTCAATCGATATTGCCATTCTAAAGCTTTGTACAATTGATAATCCCAATGAAGTTTCCACGATTTCATATTTGGAAATTTTAAAAATTCTATTTGAGTTATTATTTCTCTAATGTCTCTTAAATTTTGTTTCCACGAACTTTGTTGTCGTATCAAATCGAAATTGATAAGGTTGAGTACCTAAAAAATATTTATTTACTCTATGAAAAAAATTTAAAAAAAAAAAAGTTACGTGTAAATAAGTATAAACCTTGTCGGTTATTTTTTGATGATAAAAAGCTAATTTATTATTTTCTTTCGATAAATTTGTAACGACATCTTGTAAATTAGATATATATTTATCAACGGCTGCAGTATCACTCCAGGTAACCGTTTGTTGAGAATTTATTAATGAATCTAATTTTTGGGCTGCCGGTAGTAACATGGGCTTTTGCGATGGAATTATCCTGTCACCAATCGTATTATGAAAATTAGCAATCTGTAAGTTTTTGTTTTTTTTTTTTTAATCAAATAAATTGCGTTTTAAAAATATCGAATTCCAAATATGTAAAACTATTAATATAACCTGTTCTAAATCCTTGGCTTGATTCATAAATTTAATTGCTCGATCGGAAACATCTCTGATAGATTTTGGAATGTTTAAACCCATGGCTGAAAGTTGTTGAACTTCCCTTACAAGTCTTACTAATCTAATCGGGTAATTAACTTCAACCATTTTTTCTGCTTTTAATTGTAAAACTCTACTAGTTTCTGATAGTCTTAAATAAAGTAAAAAAATTATTTTAAATTTTTATGTACATCAAATTTAAAAAAAAATAAATAAAGTTTTTACTAACGATAATCCTTTAACTTTGATGTCATCTCTTACTTCGTATACCCAATTGTCAAATTGTTCTTTTTCATAATTTTTAATTTGTGATAGAAAAGATTCGCATTTACTTCCAAGCGATTCGCTACCTTTTATATCTTTTAATATCTCTTGATTTGTTTCAGCAATTTCTTTCACCTATAAATAATAAATAAAAGTAAATAAAATGATATTTTTATGATTTATGGATATTTAATTAATGTTATGACTTGTACTTTGGACTGTAAAACTCTTGCTCTGTATATTTTTTGAACTGTGGGAGGTAAATCCATTAATGGAAATTCTTCATCTGTGTCTAAAGACAATTCGTTAATGTATTCAATGAGAACTTGTAATAATTTTTGTCTTTCTACTAAAAGATGTTGAGCTATGTTCGGCCTTTTGATGAGTTCTTGATATCTTTTTATTTCTTGAAGTAACTTTTAAAAAAAAATTTTTCTTTAATTTAAAACAAATTTTAAATTAAAAAAAATATACCTTATTTATTTAGTACCTGTAAAGTGTTAACATTAAGATGATTTAACTGACTTTTTAATTTTACTGCCACGCGTTGCTCAATGGCTGTTAGAGATTTTTCAT
The DNA here is from genome assembly GCF_000006295.1 of Pediculus humanus corporis. Taxonomy (NCBI): domain Eukaryota; kingdom Metazoa; phylum Arthropoda; class Insecta; order Psocodea; family Pediculidae; genus Pediculus; species Pediculus humanus. The sequence continues at coordinate 444,536 of NW_002987260.1, read as the reverse complement.
ATTGTTTGAGTGCAGCTTTCCAAACACCTTCGGTATACGGACTGCAAATTTTAGGTTTTAAACCTAAAAAATTTTCCTAATTAAAAAAAATTTTAAACAAACGACACAGATTTTTTTTTTAAGGGTGTGTTTAAAACCTTGGAAAAATGAAAAAGATGAATTTGTTTCGAGTTCTCGTTGTTCGCTGGACGACAGCAATCTTGTTAGCTGTCTATGAGCCGAACGAACATTTTTTATTTCTTCCAAACGTTTTAAAAGTTTAACACATAAATCATGCACGTAAGGTTCTTCTGACCAACGTCTTTCACTTGAACTTGACCAATAAACGGTACACAAGGTTCGAAGTGATTCATTCCACTTTGCACAAGCTGTCATACCCTAAATAAATTATTATTATTATTTTCTTTCAATACAATATTAATTTTAATTTTAAAATCAAAGCTTCATCATTCAAGTTACGGTGTTTAAAACATCCATGACAGTATCGTAATCTTCTGTCCATATATCGATATCGTCGATTTTTTTATGAATGTATAAACATATAGAATTTCCAATCATTTCGATTAAATTTTTCATTCGATTTTTATCGTAAAAATTATAATCGATTCGCCAAAGATCATCCAATACGGAAACACTTGATTCGATAACATCTTCTAAATCTACCACTAAAGCGCTATTTAAACTACTAAAATTTTAAATAAAAATTAACTTTTTTAGTCCATGAATAAAATTTTTTTAAATTAAATATATAAGGCATACCTTAAGTCATCTTCTACTGTACGTAATATTTCTTTGACAGATTTAGCGGAATTTTTTTCAACTGAATTTTTACCTGATTCTGATATTGATTCCCAATATCTAATTTCCTCACTTAAATTATTCATTGCTATTGAATAAATATAAAAAATTATTAAATTTTTTTTTGAAGTGTTTTAAGTGTTTATTTATTACTTACTTATTGATTTTGAACTGTTCGATTCATGATGTAATGCATATTTTAACTGTCCATCTAAAATTTTTAAGGTATTTTGTACTTGTGGTTCTTGACCAATATCGTTATTTAATAATGCCGGAATGTAAAAATTATTAAGGGTTTGATGAAATGTTAAAATTGGAGAACCAAAAAGTGTCATTACGAATACAGAAGTTTTCACACTGTTTTCTGTTAAAATTTCTGGTTTTAATTTTAAAAATATTAAATATGTATTTGTTTCATTATCATCAGATTTTGGAAACTGAAAAAAAAATGAAATAAAATTTTTTTGTCCTGTGCTTTACATAAAATGTTAACTTAAGCATTTTTTTAACTAATGTTGAAACATTTATTGTTACAAATAATTTAAATTAAAGTGTGTGTGACAATAGACAAATATTTAACAATTGCATTTTTATCTACCATACATGTAAAAAATTAATTTTGTACTGTAAAACACTTTTAAATAATTTAAAACTTAAGTGCTGTCAAAGTTATACAGTATTTATGTACCTCGTTACTAAAACTGCAAATGTTTTGTGAGAAATGCACTCTTAAAAAATTACAAGATATGTCGTCGATAAATTGATCTAAACTATTTTCTTTATAAAACTGTTCGTATAGTTTTTCTTTTTCTTTTTGAAAAAAACTACATATTAAATTTAATAAATATAATTTTCGCTCGTCGGTAAATTCCATTTTGAATCACAACGGTCACCGTGGCAACAGAGGAGCGCTTTTTCAAGTACCACAACTTAAACATGGCTGTCGAAAATAGCGCAAATTTTCACAGCTTACACTGTGAAGCTTCTCTTTACGAGTTTTATAAAATGATTCGTTTCGTTTCATCGAAAACATCAGTTGTTTTTATTTAATTACTTGTTTTATTGGATAAAAAAACATTGATACGCCTATAATAAATAAATTATAAAATTGGCGTTGCAATGTCGTGACGTCATAAAATCAAGACATAAACATATATAGTAGGGAGCAAGAATTTGTAAGGCCTTTATTTTGATTTCTTTTTTTGTTGTTTTTTTTTTTTTTTGATTTAATTTTAATTTTTTTTTTATTTTTTATTTTTCAATAGAAAATAATGGATACAATACAGAATCCGGTAAGTTAAATAAAAATTTAATAATTTATTTTGTTTTAATAGTTAACATGTTATACCTTGAATAAAAAAAAAAAAAAAAAAAAAAAATTATTGCGATTTAAATAAGAATGACATAATTCAATTAATAAAAAAAAATTAATTATGTTTTTGTTATTTATTTATTTATTTTTTTTTTTAGGCTGTCCCATTTAATTTACCCATTCCTAATGGTATGTGTGTTGGAAAAATGATAACAGTACAAGGGATGGTGCCTTCAATATCTGAAAGGTATATTAAATCCAAATTTAAAATTAATTTTTTAAAAACAACCTTCAAGTGAATTGTAATCAAACTTGGTACATCATAAAATAATTTTTACTTTTACTTATTACAAAAATTTTATTGTTTTAAGTACAGAAATAATTATTTTTAGTCTTATGAATACTTACAGTTGAAGTTCTGCCTCATTTCATGACTTTTGGTAGAAATCGATATTTGTTAATTTAGAAATTATATGTCTATACATGATTAATGTTTTTTTGAACTCGATGAAGCATTTTTAATTTGCTATTCATAGGTTTGCAGTTAATTTATTAAGTCATTCACATGATATTGCACTTCATGTCAGCCCCAGATTTAAAGAAAAGTATATAGCAAGAAATAGCGTTCAGAATATGAATTGGGGACCAGAGGAAAACAATGGAGCACTCACAATGTTTCCAGGGCAAGGTTTTGAAATTATTATTCTATGTGAAGAGTACGATTTCAAAGTAAATATAAATTACTAAAAAGTTTGATTGTAAATATCATTTATTTTAAAATCGTATATTATCATGGACCAATATGTTATGTTTTTTTTTTCCAGATTGCTATTCAAGGACGTCATTTTGCAGAATTCAAACACAGACTTCCTTATAAATGGATAACAAATATTGCAGTCGATGGAGATGTAATTGTACACAATGTTTACTTTAAAGAAACAAATAACAATCAAATGAATAACAATAATCCCAATACTATGCCATATGGATTTCATCAACCTGGTAAAATTAAATTTTTTTTTTAGTGAATATTTTTTATTAGAAACATGACGAGAAAATTTTTAAAATTGTTTAACATATAAAATAAATTTAATATAAATTTTTCTACAGCAGGTATTCCCTCCCAATTGAATTCTGGTGGTATGCACCCTCAGAATCCACAATATAACAATAATCCAGGCTTAGGATTTAATTCTGGTTCGGGACCTCAGTATCCTCAAGGTTCCCTTTATCCTCAGCAGCCGAATTATGGACAGGTATTTATTAAATTTCTTTTCTGTTTTTTTACTTTAATCGAAACATTAAATAAAATAAAAAATGGTACCCATTGTTTATTCAGACACC
>NW_002987260.1:394656-440971 GCF_000006295.1 Pediculus humanus corporis | reverse complement strand
AGCTGGTGTACTTGGACCTGGATTATTAGCTAAAGGGGTAAGTTAAATTTAATATTTTTTGTATTTAAAAGAAATATTTTTCAATTATTCCAAAAAAAATTTATGAGTTTCTTAAAAAAACTTTTTAAATTTGAGAGGATAAATAAAATTTAAGGCTCCATAAAAAAAAAAAAAAAAAAAAAAAAAAAACTTTATTAACAGATGAATAAAAATTCGAATACTTTTGGTCAGACCAATGGGAAACCTGATTTTTTGAGACAAGCTGCGGGAACTTTAGTCGGAATACTAGGAGGCGGAGGGTGTTCGGGATTAACCGTACGTAATTTCTTCCTGAGTGTGTGCGTGTGTAGTTTTGCGTTGTTTTGCGTAGATATTTTATTTTTCAAGTCATTTCCCATTTTTTAGAGAGGTCAAAGAGCTCCGCCGCCACCTCCGCCTGCACCGACAGCTCAAAATTACTCCTCAATATTGGATCAAGCCGGATCGGCTTTATCGGGAATTTTAGGTGGTCGAGGGTTAGGTAGTGCATTAGGCGGCACACGAAATTATCGATATTGAAAGAAAAAATTTTTCTCATAAAATCAATTAATTCATACCTCATATATATATATATATTTAATTATTTGTTTAACAAACGCGCATGTCTACGATAAGACAATACGAAAAAAAAAACAGGTACCTTTTACTAAAAAAATTATTTCCAGCATCAAAATCGTAACGTTTTGGGAGGAACTTTAGGAACCGCCATTGCAGGGGCCGCTCTTACTGGTCATTTAAACCCGGTAAAAATTTTGTATTATCCTTTAATACTCACCATTATTTGGCTTATTATGGTTTTTAGACAAAGTTTTAACAAAGATTTACTACTCATATGCAGGAATTGGTCATTGAATTTCGCTTAAAATTAAAAAGATAAAACTTTCTTTTAATGAAGAAGCATCACTGTTGATTTGACCGCCGCCATTTTAAATTCATATTTTTGCTTCCCATAATAATATATCGGTTAAAGTTTTCTCATTTTTGGCAAATGATAAATTTCAAATGCATGAAACATTTTAAAAAATTAATAAATTTTACATCGATTAAAATAGCATGATGAGATTTTATTAACAGTTGACGGAATTGTTTTATAGAATCTAATGAGGCTGAGTTGTAACACACTAAATGAAAAAATAATAATAATATTTGCTTTCATTTAGGAAAAAACTTATTTTAAAATAACAACAACAAACAACAAATAGCTTTCGTATAAAATTTTCAGATCAAAGCTGTGAAAAAGCAAAAAAAAGCTCAAAAAAAAGCACTTAAATACGGTCTTCCATTGGCAGGAGTGGGTCTCGGAGCTTATGCTATACATAAAGGTTTCAAAGGTTTTCGACGAAGTTCGAGTAGTAGTAGTAGTAGTTCTAATAGCGATTAATGACGCACCAATCGTGTGTATAATTAAATTAACCTTCTTTTTTTTTTTTTTTTCTAATCAAATTTTTATTTTTTTATTCGAAAAGAAAGAAAAAAAAAATTTATTTTTATATAAATTTTATATATATAAGTAAATTACGTAAAATTAATTAACCCCCCCCCCCCAAAAAAAAAAATGTCACACGGTAATAATTGTGAATTAATTTTTCAGTATTAATGTTTTTTTTTTAAAAAAACAAAAAAAAACTTGTTGTTAAATTGTTATTGAATCACTTTATTGTTGTTGTTTTTTTCTTTTTATTGTTATTGTTAACCTAATAATTTATAATATTTATTAATGATAAATAATTTAATTAAATTTAAAATTAATATTTTTTTATTGACTAATTAATTAAAATAATGAAAAATAAAACGGTTTTTTGTTTGTTTATATTTTCGTTTATTATTTTTTCTCAATTTTCCGAATCGTGGCTCGAATTGAATTCTTCTTCTTCGTCGTTTTCCAAGGTCGAATCATCCGAGGAAGATGACTCGTTTTCGTCATGTTTTAAATTAGGGTCGTCCAATGGTGGTTTCCAAGGATAATAAGTGGAAAATATTTGATAAAACGGTTTCGATTTAGAGTGTAAATATTTGGTAAACCTCAATGTTTTTTCATCGCGGTAAATGAGAGAAAGAGAATTCATTTTGTAACCGACGTGTAATAGCTGGAAAATTTTTTAAATTAAAATTAGGTTATTTTGGTTTTAAAGTGTTAAAAAAAAGAAGAGAATTGAAATTCACGCACGCATTCATCTTCTTTCGAATCCGAATCTATGTACAATACATGACCAGCTTTTGGTAGATTATCATCGTTTTCTTCAAATTCTTCACCATCATTATTTGTTTTCATTGGTATTCTTAAAATCACGTCTAATCCGCTCGCGTGAAAATCAGAATCGTTATCGTGTAATATCGTGTAATTGTAGGGAATCCATTTTTGAAATTCTATGTGACATTGTGGTAATATCCCTTTTTTCCAAATATTTAAATCCGAAGTTTCCGATGGGACAAAATCCAAAGAGGTTATCGATTTGAGAAACGTGAACCAAGTTTTCGATTCCAATATATTTTTTATTGTTTTTAAATTAGGTGGCAATGTATTCAAATCAGCTGTTTTGTAGTTTCTATCAATAAAAAAAAAAAAAAAAAATTTAAAACCTCAAATTTTAAAAACAATTCAATTGTCAAAAAAAAAAAAAATGATTGTTTTGATATTTTATTGAAAAAAAAAAAAAACGAACCTTACATTTAAGGGTCCTTTGTCAATCCAATTTATTTCCTCGCTATCAAATTCACTTGTTATCTGATTCCAAAATTTCGATATAAGAAAATTATCAAGTTGAATTTCAGAATTTTTAGAAAATATTTTTTTTATGTTTAACTTATTTTCAATGTCTAAATAAGTAGGTGAAAAAAAATTATTTAATTCGAAAATGTCATCGCTACAAATATTTTTATTCAGTGTTAATTTTTTATCGTTTTGTTTACTCGACATTTTTTTCGTCGAATGAAACCATCCATTTAAGGATAACCTTTTTTTGTTTTTTGTTAGTATTTCAGAAACCTGTAACATATTAAATTTCTTATCAGAACAACAACTATTTTAATTATTATACTATTGAATAGGAAATTTTATTAGGAAGAACCTGATGAAATGAAGAATGGGATACTTCGAAAAACACCATTGTATTCAACTTTGGATATAAACTTTGTACAATTTTGTCAGGGTAACCATCATTATTAGCAGAAAACAATTGAAGTGCTCCTCCATCTTTTTCATTCCAGTCTTCGACTAAATATAATATAAAAGCTATGTGACGATCTCCACATTTGTCATCATGACAAAGTAATCTATCTGAAAATGTATACAATTACTTAAAAAATGGTTCGTTTTTAAATTGAACAGGCTAATTAATACACATAATGAGGACATTTTTTTACTGACTAATTATTAAAATGGTTTTGTTTTGACAAACCTTGATAACCATAAGAAGAAAATGTTGCAGAGATATCATCTTTTAAATTAAATTTTCCAAATATTTTCGAAGACCAATTTCTAATTTCATTCCTAATACAATCATATAAAATACTCACTGATTTCAAATTTGTTAAATTTTTAACATCGTCAGATTGTTTAAACTGATATAAATCATTATTTTTTTCATTGCAAGTAATACTATTGAAATCATTAATAACTGATTTTAAAAGATTGAGGTCTTGTATGACGTTATTCACTACTAAAACTTTAAAAGGGTATTTTATGATTTTAACATCACATGTATCCAGTGTAATTGTTTCGCGAATATCGTTATTTAAAGAAAGTTTTATTTGATTTATTATGTCCTCGTTAAATAAATTAGGTCTACATATGTTTTTTTCAACACAAAGTTTTTTACAAGGTGGAGTCATTTTGGAAAAAATTAAATTTCATAATTTTATAATTTTATTTAACGAATTTTACTTATTAATGTCGCCATTTTGATTAATTTAAAATTTCAGTGGAGCCAACATAAGAAGCTTAGCACGGGATAATAAAACACTTCGTTAATCTTATAACTGTATTAATATTAAATTGTTTTTTTTTTTTGTTTTAATTAAAAGTGCACGGAATTTGAATCCGTTTGAAAAGGATTTTATTTAAGGTACTTTTTTTTTTTTATTAATAAAATAAGAACTATTTAAATTTAAATTAAATTATTATATACTTTAATTGAAAATTTTTGTAACTGTTTTTAACTGTACACAGCAAATTAAAAAAAAACATCATGACTTCGGTATTGAAGAGAATTGGAACTCACGATGGAGTGTTTCATTGTGATGAAGTTTTAGCTTGTTTTATGTTAAAAAAGCTTCCTGAATATCAAAATTCAGAAATTATTCGAAGTAGAAATCCTGAAGTTTTAAACACGTGTGATATTGTAGTTGACGTTGGAGGGATTTATGATCCAAGCAAACACAGATATGATCATCATCAAAAAGATTTTAATCATACAATGAACTCATTAAATCCCGACAGACCGTGGAAAATAAAACTTAGTAGTGCTGGATTAGTTTACCATCATTTCGGAGAAAGAATATTAGAATCTATTTTGGGTCCACCCAAAGATTCAGGCACAGTTAGTAACTTGTTTTCTTTTATGTATGAAAACTTCATTCAAGAAGTTGATGGCATTGACAACGGTGTACTAATGTTTGATGGCGAACCTAGATATTCTATACACACAAATTTAAGTTCCAGAGTTAAATATCTTAATCCTTCTTGGAACAGTGAAGAAAATGAAGATAGTCAAAAATTGTTTCATGCAGCCATGGATTTAGTCGGTAAAGAATTTATTGATAGAATTCAATTTTTTACAAAATCCTTTTGGCCTGCTAGAGATTTAGTAAAAGAAGCAATATTAAATAGGAATTCAACTCATCAAAGTGGAAGTATTATTGAATTAAAACAATGTTGCCCTTGGAAAAAACATTTATTTCAGTTAGAAAAAGAATTAGGTATAACTGGACAAATAAAATATGTTATTTTTCAATCTGATTCTTGGAGAATTGAAGCAGTTCCAATAAATCCTGACAGTTTTGTATTAAGGTTACCCTTACATGAAACATGGAGAGGTTTAAGGGATGAGAAGCTGAGTAAAATCAGTGGAATTGATGAGTGCATCTTTGTTCATTCAAACGGTTTTATCGGAGGCAACAAAACAAGAGAAGGTGCCTTGAAAATGGCTTTGAAAACATTAGAATCCAAAGAAGAGAATAGTTGAATTAAACATCTTTAAGAATTTTTCAATTTTATCACAGGTTTTTTTTATTTTTGTAAAACCAAAACAACAGTAATTTAATTTATATTGAATAAATTCATTTATAATAAATAAAAAAACATTTTTTATAATTTTTTTTTTATCGAGTCATTACTTACACTTTTCATAATTTTTATATATTTGTAGCACTATCATATAAATGTAAAAGTGTTAGAGTTTTTTAAACCCGAAACAAAATTACAAATATTTTTTTTTTATCATTTATTATTTATTATTACAAAGTACAATTTATACATGAGGTGGGTATTGAAATGTTTAAAGGATGAAAACGTATAATTTTTCCACGATCGGTAACTTTAAGAAACTTTTCTTTTCTTTTTTCGACTCGCCGTCAAAAAAAAAAAAAAAAATTAATTTTTTTATTAAAAGAAATCCTCGATGGTTTTGGTGCAGACCAAGGAAGGCCTTTGAAAGAATCTTTGGATAATCAACACAATTCGGAAGCACAAAGATATTATGCCACCATTCATAAAGTTCCTCCACAAATAAGCAACGAAAAATTTTCCAGGTTGGATTTATTATGTCATGCGAAACTCAAGCGCAGAAAGCAGCAGAAGACATGATTGTTTTTAATTTTCCAGAAACTTCCGAAGATATTTCACCCTACGCAACGTTTCAATTGTCTGAAACGGGTGCACCGACCACAGCCATGCTTCATAGTTTCATGTATCACGAACAAGCTTTAACCGAAGGGTGTAATTCACCGCCGCCACCACCGCCCCTGGTAAGTGATAATACCCACTTGGAACCTCTCGGAGAAAACAACCCTTAAATAAAAAAAAATTAATAAAATTTTTCAGGGAATAAAAATGTTGGAACGAAGAAGGAGCAGGAGTAGGAGTAGAAAACGTGAAGCTGATAGCGATGGTTCAGATTCTGATAACGACCAATTAACTTCCAGCAGAACTGAATCATCAATAATCAATTAGATACTTCAAGGTTAAAACAAAGTAAGTAAATTTCACGATCACGTGATTTTTTGATGATAAAAAAAGAAATTGAAATTTTTTTCAGGTTATCTTTATCACGGACCTCATTCGAGTACATCTTCGGACAAATCACTAATGTCAGAAGTTAAATCTCTTCCGAAAAGAGGACGCAATAGGTAACTTTTTATTAATAATGATAATTAACACATTGTAAAGGGAGAAAAAAAAATGTTTCGGTTTTTACCCTCCTACCATATCCTTTTATTGTGCAAACTGTAAGAAGTCACAACCGGTGGATAAATTCCAGCAAAACCTCTCTTCGCTCACTGATACTTCCTCCAATTTCAACCGCCGAAACGAGTTTCAACGGCCTTCCTCCAAACTCTCTCATGCATCCGCCGGACAGGCACGATATCAGAGAAACAGAATGCGACATAGACACTATGAAAAAAGTCAAAATGGGACTGAGATCATCGCTTTGGTCTCGCCCTTCAGGCCTTACTAAGCCTACGACGGATTATTCCATTGCCGTTTAAAACGCGGTTGTTCTCTTTTTTTTCGTCACCGGAAACGGAAATAATTGACAGGAAAAGAGAAAGAATATTTTTAAAAAAATTAAAAATTTTATAAAAAATATTTTTAATCGTTTAAGAGTTATTGCAAAAATTTTTACAATTTTTTTCTTTTTTTTTTATAAAATAAAGTACCGTACTTGTAAGTTTTACATAAAAAGATAGGTCAACGTAAAAAAAAAATATTTCTTATTTTTTCTTTTTATAAAATGAACTTGTGTACGAATACGTTTTACATAAAAATTGGTCAACGTAAAAAAAAAATATTTCTTATTTTTTCTTTTTATAAAATGAACTTGTGTACGAATACGTTTTACATAAAAATTGGTCAACGTAAAAAAAAATTTTTCTTTTTTTTTTCTTTTTATAAAATGAGCTTGCGTACGCATACGTTTTACATAAAAAAAATTGGTCAACGTAAAAAAAAAATTTTATTTTTATTTTCTTTTTATAAAATGAGCTAGCGTACGCATACGTTTTACATAAAAATTAGTCAACGTAAAAAAAATATTTCTTTTTTTTTTCTTTTTATAAAAAGAACTTGCGTACGCATACGTTTTACATAAAAAAAATTGGTCAACGTAAAAAAAAAATTTTATTTTTATTTTCTTTTTATAAAATGAGCTTGCGTACGCATAAGTTTTACATGACAAAAATTGATCAACGTAAAAAAAAAATATCTCTTTTTATTTTCTTTTTATAAAATGAGCTTGCGTACGCATACGTTTTACATAAAAATTAGTCAACTTAAAAAAAAATTTTTATTTTTATTTTCTTTTTATAAAATGAGCTTGCGTACGCATAAGTTTTACATGACAAAAATTGATCAACGTAAAAAAAAAATATTTCTTTTTATTTTCTTTTTATAAAATGAGCTTGCGTACGCATAAGTTTTACATGAAAAAAATTAATCAACGTAAAAAAAAAATATCTCTTTTTATTTTCTTTTTATAAAATGAGCTTGCGTACGCATACGTTTTACATAAAAATTAGTCAACTTAAAAAAAAATTTTTATTTTTATTTTCTTTTTATAAAATGAGCTTGCGTACGCATAAGTTTTACATGACAAAAATTGATCAACGTAAAAAAAAAATATTTCTTTTTATTTTCTTTTTATAAAATGAGCTTGCGTACGCATAAGTTTTACATGACAAAAATTAATCAACGTAAAAAAAAAATATCTCTTTTTATTTTCTTTTTATAAAATGAGCTAGCGTACGCATACGTTTTACATAAAAATTAGTCAACTTAAAAAAAAATTTTTATTTTTATTTTCTTTTTATAAAATGAGCTTGCGTACGCATAAGTTTTACATAACAAAAATTAGTCAAGGTAAAAAAAAATTTTCTTTTTTTTCTTTTTATAATTTATAAAATTCATTTTATAAAATGAGCTTATGTACGCATAAATTTTACATAACAAAAATTAGTCAACGTAAAAAAAAAATTTTCTTTTTTTTCTTTTTATAAAATGAGCTCACGTACGCTTAAGTTTTACATGAAAAAAATTAGTCAATGTAACAAAAAAAAAAATTTTTTCATGTTTTTCCGTTACAAAAATTGTTCTAAATTTTTGCATTCGACTCTTAAATAAATTGTTTAAACAATTTTTCGTTTTCGTTTTTTTTGTTAACTAATTTATAAAATTATGTAAAATAAAAAAAAGAATTTTATTGTAAAAGTAAAATAACAATGAAGTTAACAAAAAAAAAAAAAATGATAATAATAATTAATTTTTTTTACATCAAAACATTATGTTTCACAGGTATGTACATTACAACGAACGTCATTTTGTTTTTATACATAAAGATTGGAAAATGAAACAAAAGAATATTCGTAAAATTTCGACAAGGATAAAATCAATCCATCGAACACTACTAATTGATTAGCAAAAAAAAATTTTTTCAATATGGCCGACGTTTATTTACACATATAATTATCGAAGTAAAATCTTTATCATTATTATTATTATTATTATTATTAATAATTTAAATTCGGCGTGACTACGTCAGTTTTTAACGTCTTCGTCGTCGTCGGCGTCGTCGTTGGGATTTCTGTCGGAATCGCAGTCGAATTTGAAGTATCAAAAGCAGACGATTCGTTAATTTTAATAAAAATTTCTTCTCCTTTTGATTTTTTTTCTGCTTCGTTAACAACTTCTTTCAATAAATCAATATCGAGAAGTTTAATATCCGTTTCGTAAAAACTATTAAAAAAAACAACAAAAAATTTTAATTTTGAAAAAAAAAACCCGGAAAAAATTTAATTTACCAAACTTACTCGGTAGAATTTGTAACGTCCGTTAAATTCGAATCAGCAGTTCCATTATCGTCTAATATACCGACTTCGAATTCGATTGTTTTAACGATGTTTGTTATTACCAACCTTGTAAAAAAAACAAAATTTTTTAAAATAATGTTTACGTTAAAAAATTTAACAAAAAAAAATTTACCTGGAATTATTACCCAGATGATGAGAAGAAACGTTTAAATTTTCATCGTATACTACCGGAAGTGTCGTTGATTCTTCCGCCGTTTCCGTCGTTGGAAACGATTGCGTACCGGAAAAAATTATCGATAAACCACCAATAAAAATAAATAAAAACGCTGACGCAGAATTTATCTATTAAAATAAATAAATAAAAAAAACGTCGATAGGCTCTTTAAAATCCGTTAAACTAATAATAATAATAATAATAATAATAATAATAATAATAATAATAATTAAAAACTCACCATTTTGTTTTTTAAAAAAAATTTTTAATTTGTGCGTGTGTGTGTGTGTGTGTTTCCTTTGCGAATTTAAAATCGTAATTTAAAAAAAATTTCATACATCTTAAATATAAATTGATCAAATAATTAGTTAGCTAATTAAAAATTTACCCGATCAATTATCGATTGATCGAAAAAAAAAAAAAATGTGAGAATTAATAAATGAATCACTTTTATAAACTACGCCATTTTTTTGCGTTTTGCAATTCGTTAAAAATTTTCGAAATTTGTTATTTTTTTTTTTAAATATTATTTCCGGAATTTAGTACAACAACATTTTCACCTCACGATTTTTTTTTTAATAATAATAATAAATACTTTTAACCTAATTTTTTTTTAGATTGTTTGTACGTAAGAAACATATTTATACTTCAATGATGTAAAGATCAAAAAACGACGAGTTGAGAGTCATGAGTTCAAATCCTGGGAGAGGGAGTTCAATTTCAGATCGTCCGAACAAGAACAGACCTAAATAAGGGGATAAGTGACCTAGAATCCTATCGAGGTATTGGAGATGCGTCGACCCTTGTTCGAGAGGGTGAAACTGAGTACTTGATCTAAATAGGAAAAATGCGGAGCTGCGAGGAGATAGGAACAGATGAACGATCCACGAGATTCGGGACCCCAGACGTCTCTCTCTCTCTCTCTTTTTTAAACACTCGCAGACTCTGCGGAAGAGGCAGGAACAATGGTTACGGATTGGGATTGTTTCTAGAAGGGTAAAAAGAAGAAGTACCCGGATCTTCCTCAGGTGCAATTTCCCATTTTCTGAAACTTGACTTATCGTCTCATCCAGGTCCTCACGGGTCACGGGGTGTTCGGCTTGTACTTGGCGCGTAAAAAGTAAAATTTTTTTGACGTTACGTCGCTCTCCCTTCTCCCTCAAATTTCCCCGAAAAAAGAACAGAACAAAACGTTCGATAAAAAATGAACGCCATTTTTTTTAAATAAAAAATGATGTCATCGTTTACAAAATAAAAAAAATGCGCAAAATTTAAAATTGTCAGAGGAAAGTTAAAACGGAAGGAAAATATAGAAGACTCTGAAGAAGAACTTATTAAAGGATTCGACCCTGGATCAACATACAAATAACTGGGGATTGAAGAAAATTTTGGGGTAGCCAACAAGGAAATTAAACCTCGATTGAAGAAAGAATATTTAAAAGATTGAGGCTTATATTACAGTCGGAACTGAATGGAAGAAATAAGTTAAACGCCATCGGCACATTAGCAGTTCCAGTAATAGAATACAGTTTTGGCCTCGTCGACTGGACAAAAGAAGAAATCACGCACCTGGACAATCCACACTGACAGAACTGATTTTATCATAATAAAAAACAAGAGTTGGAGTAATTTAATAAAATTATTTATTAATTATTGATTTAAGTATTGATCAAATTTCTATACTTTAAATCTATCAATCTTTAAGGGTTAATTTTCTGATTTTTGATTGTTTTAGGTCTTAATTTGAATCAAGTCAGGAGGAATTGGTAACCTATAATAATAATAATTGATTTTAGCGAAGGGAATTATGAAAAGGAACAACAGACTCCATTTAATAATTGTTACATCTCCTGAGCTGATTATAAGTAGAAGTTGAGCTAAATATCTTGTGATACTGAAGAAGGAATAGAGTTAATTCAATAAAAATACTTGGAACTAATTTACTTATAGTATTTTGTGGATAAAAAATCTTTGTTCTCCTGTTTTAAATGTGAATCTATTGATTGTATATTATTTTACTCCTCCATTTTCTTTTGTTAACCTGTTACATTATAATATATTTTGCCAATAAAAATATTAAAAATACTTGTAACTAATTTATTTATTGTATCGAGTGATTATATCGAGTGGTGAATCTCCATGCACTTTTATTTTGTATTTTATTTTACACTTCCATTTTTTTTATCTTTTCCTATTACCTAATTAACGTATTTTACAATTTAAAGCATTAATAATTCTCAAATTTAATTAATTTAAGGTATCGGACGAATATAAAATCTCCGTCCGCCTGATTTTAAGCGAGATTCCACTAATTACATTTTATTTTACTTTATACCTCCTTGGATATTATGTTTTACGGATACATCGGAAAAAATTTTCGATTAAAAATTAAGTTAAAAATGACCATGAGCGCGAAAATCCAACGTTTACGATTTATTCTAAAGTAGGTCGACCTTGAATCCAAGGCCATTGGTTTTACATTTCAATTTTGTGAAAATTTTCATGGTCACGATTTTTCAACCAAGGTCGACCTTGTTTACTGTTTACGCTAAGTAGGACGACCTTGTATATTTTACCTGGCACACATTTTATTTTAAGCGGGAATCCATTGTTTGAATTTTATTTTTTTCTATACCTCCTTGGGTATTATGTTTTTCTGATACATTTGGCCGAAATTTTCGATGTTTTTTAGGCAAAAAAATTGAAATTTGTTTACTTTGTATAAGGATGTACATTAAGGATGAAAAAAAAAAAGAAAAATTTTAATTCACAATAATAAATTATATTTTTATTAAAATTAAATTTTTTTATGTCATTTTTTTCCCATAATTATTCAACATGTAATTTTATGCAATAAAATTAAAATAAATAAATAAATTGATTAAAAAAAAAAAAGTTTACATTTTTTCATTGGGGGGGAGAGAGGATAAATTTACAATAAAACTTAAAACGATAAAATTACATACAAGAACAAAGGGCGTTCAAATCAATTTTTTTTTTCTGCACGATCACAATAAGTTTAATAATAATAATAATAATATTTTGTTTTAACTCGAAACGCGTTTTCATATAAAATAAAATAAAACTTGACTTATTATTATTGAATTACATTTTATACTTATTTTAGTTTTTCTTATACTTTGACTAACATTAATAATAATAATAATAATAATAATAATAATAATGATATTGATGACAATATCGACAGTGATAATAATAATAAAATTATCTAAAATCAATCATCAAGTCATGAAATTAAAATAAAAAATTAAAAAAAATAGCATTTTTTTAGATTATTATTTTTCTTAACCTAATTCATTTTTTTCTCCTTTACCCTCTCAACCCCCCGCAAACGACGACGTCATTTCCGTTCTATACAAAAAACAAAAAAAAAAAAATTAAAAAACGAAAAGAAAAACTCGAATTTCCAAAGCATTGTGCGCTGCGAAAATCATTTCGACCGAAAAAAATTTTTTTTTTTTTTTCTATTTTCTTCTTCCTTTTCCTTTTTGTTTCTTCTTTTTCCACCTCCCCCTCCTCCTCCTTTTCTTCTTCTTCTTTCCTCTTTCCATTCAATCATCTTCGTCTTCGTCATCGCTATTCGTGTACTTTGGTTGAGTTTTCCTCCTTCTCGTGCTTCCTCTTCCTCCTCTTCCACTTTTTATTTTTATTTTCATTCTAACGGATTCCGATTCGGAATTTCCATCCTCGTCTGAGAATTCTTCTATCGCTAAAACCAAAAAAACAAAAAGAGAGAAGGTTAAACACGAGAGAGAGGGAGAAAGAGAGAGAGAGAAGAAAGAGAGAAAGAGAGGGAGAAAGAGAGAGAGAGAGGGAGAAAGAGAGAGAGAGAGAGGGAGAAAGAGAGAGAGAGAGAGGGAGAAAGAGAAAGAGAGAGAGAGAGAGAAAGAGAGAGAGAGAGGGAGAAAGAGAGAGAGAGGGAGAAAGAGAGAGAGAGAGGGAGAAAGAGAGAGAGAGAGGGAGAAAGAGAGAGAGAGAGAGAGAGAGAGAGAGAGAGAGAGAGAGAGAGAGAGAGAGAGAGAGAGAAAGAGAGGGAGAGAGGGAGAAAGAGAGAGAGAGAGGGAGAAAGAGAGAGAGAGGGAGAAAAAGAGAGAGAGAGGGAGAAAGAGAGAGAGAGAGGGAGAAAGAGAAAGAGAGAGAGAGAGAGAGAGAGAGAGAGAAAGAGAGGGAGAGGTCATTAGGTCAATGATTGATTACCTTTCTTTCCGCTTCTAATTTTTGCTGTTTCTCAAGTTTTTCAGTTGCTCTTGCTTCTCAAACCTTGACGTTTGGTTCGTTTGTATGCTTTTACATTAACGGCAGTTTTTAACGTGGTATCGCGACGCGTGCAAGCTATAATCTAAAATAATAAATAAATTAAAAATAAATTTACAAAAAAATTTTTTGAGATTTTTTCGAAAAATAATTTTACTCACTTCGCTTTTTAACTGCCTTTGAAAATTTAAATGTCTCAATGATCTCAACTCGATTTCGAAGCTCGAAGTTTTAAATCTTCAGCCAACGAAGTTGGTAAATTGTTTAGTAAGTCGACTCTCATTGCGATCCGAGCTGCTTTCCTACAAAGTTGATGCAAAGCAAAATGTTAATCGTCACGAAATGTCACTTGATAAAAATTCTAACAGCTAATAATGCCAATTATACCTGTTTTCTCTTTCTTGAAGAATTGTGAGAGGATCTAATCCCATGGGTTTAGGTATTGCAGTGACTTGATTTTGTTTGGTCGGCGTTTGACCGGGTTGGAGTACGGCCGTCTTCTTTCCAGGTCGCACCGTTGTGGGAGGAAGAGATCTGTGTTGCGGTGAAACGATACCTCCAGGTCCTAAAATATTAAAATTACCGGATTTCTTATGGGATCCTCTTGTTTTCCAAGCGTTTCTTAAATTCCATGCAAAATATATGGAAAAAAAATGTACTTGAAATGCTGCCAATATGAAAACATACCACAATAAACCATAGGGTAAACCTTGCCACATTATAATATCATCATTTTCTCCTGATCTAAGATAAGTCCAAACATCATGGAAATAATACATGGCGCTAATTATTACGTCCATTATTATTGGTGACCTTTTGACATTGCTCTGGTAGTATCATTTTCCTTTTTTCATAAAACTTTTTAGTTTTAGGAGCAAAAAACTGGTCCAATGCAGTTTTGACCTCATTGTCGTTTTGGAATTTTTGTCCATTCAAAAATTTTTTAGGGATTGAAAAAAATGATAATTATTTGGAGCTAGTTTGGGACTATATGAAGGGTGCAGCAAAACATCCCAGCCTAGCTCCAGTAGTTTTTGTCCAGTAGCTAAAGATGGGGAGGGCCTGGCATTATCGTGGTGAAAGACAATTCCTTTGCTATCGGCTAGCTTCAGTCATTTTTCTTGGATGAGATTATTTAACCTCTGAATTTATGGTCATTGTGTCAGCACCTCAAAAGTATACTACGCCTTTATAATCCCACCAAACTGATAACAGTACCTATTTAAGGTTGTCATATACAACCCACTTTATATCTCCAGTGACCATTTGCTTCAAAAATGGGTCATTCGCATTGCGTTTAAGAAGCATATCACAAAGACCAAGTCGTCTTACACTCCCCAAGGCTATGCAACAAGCTTCTTTTGGTACCCAAGACACCGTAGGTAGTTTTGAAGGCACTTATGTGACACATCTAGCTTCTCTGCAATGTCCCTTGTCGAACTATGTCGATCATTAACAATAATGGCCTTTCTTTGGTTATCATCGACCTCTACTGGACACCCAGAGCACTCCTCATTTTTCAAAGGAAAATCTCCAGAACGGAATTTCGCAAACCAGTTTTGACACTGCCGTTCTATTGAGGCTTCATCACCCTACACGCCCCACAACTTTTTATTGGCTTGTGAAGCATCAACACCCTTTCAGAAATAAAAAAGCAAAATATGAAGGAAATGCTCGCTTTGGCTCCCCATGTTTAAATGTCTTTTGCTCGCGCACTATTTAAGAGTTCATTGAAATTTTGGTACTGAATGTTACAGAAGGAACCAAGTAATAACATACCAAAAGTTCATGTTTGTACATAAACGTAAACGTACTCAAAAAACCGGACAAACTATCTGTTGGTAAAATGCACAATTACTTACTGGCCAACCCAATAATTTACATAAAACAAATTATTTAACGAAAATATTCATGTATAGGCTACGTTAACAGCTTCCATATTTTTATAAGTTCCACGTTAAAGTGAAATACATTTTTCTAATGACACTTTATTTATCATCGATATAATTAAGTTTAAATTGATGTCTATGGTAACTATTAGTTTTACTATTTCCCATTGTGAGTAATTTTTCCTGTATTAATTTCAAATAAAAATCGTAAAATTTGTTTTTAAAAAAATTACAAAATGCACGGGAGAGTCAAAATAAGAACGACAGAAGAACAAAAAGAAATCGCAAGGCCAGAGAAACAGAAAAAGGCAATAGAATTTAAAAAAATAATGAATCAAATATTAAAAAAACGTTCTTCACAAATGCACGACGAAGAAGGTTTAAATATCCACCGGTAATTTATTACAGGAAATCCGGATATAATAACATTATGGAATTATTGAAGAAAAATATTTTTGTCGTTGACAAACGACGAGGACTTGGAGAGTTATCAAAAACTATTGGAAAAAGATTTACAATTGACAGAACAGTGCCAGAGAGTAAATCCAAAATCATATGATAGTTGGCATCATAGAATATGAATCTTGGACAATTTACCCAAACCTAATTGGAACAAAGAATTAAACCTTTGCACAAAATATCTTCAATTAGACGAAAGAAATTTTCACTGTTGGGATTATCGTAGGATAGTCGCAGAAAGATCAAATGTTTCTCATTTATCTGAATATAAATTCACTCTAACGTGAATACTGTATTAAATTATGTATGTATATGTACATGTGTAATTATGGGAGGCAGGACCGAAAGTGATACCTCGGGAATGCCTCCCACATGGTTGAGGGGAGTATCCCAATTGGGTGGAGCGAATCTGCAACAGCCTATGCCAGAGGGGAATCTGCTCTCACCTTTGCAAGTTCGGATCTGATGATTCCAGCTTTGAGAGAGATCAAGGATATGAGTTGGTACTGGGAGGCAGGAAAATCACCCATATGTTGTACATGGATGACCTGAAGATATATGCGAAGAGCGAAGAAGAATTGAAGAAAATGTTAAGGATGATACAAACTTTTTCCTCTGACATCAACATAAAATTTGGTTTGGAAAAATGTGCAAAAGTGTATATTGTCGGAGGAAAGTTAAAATGGAAGGAAAATATAGAAGACTCAGAAGAAGAACTTATACATACAAATAAATGGGGATTGAAGAAAATTTTGGGGTAGCCAACATGGAAATTAAATCTTGATTGAAGAAAGAATATTTTAAAAGATTGAGGCTTATACTACAGTCGAAACTGAATGGAAGAAATAAGTTAACGCCATCGCCACATTAGCAGTTCCAGTAATAGAATACAGTTTTGGCCTTGTCGATTGGACAATAGAAGAAATCACGAACCTGGACCAAAGAACAAGGAAAATATTAACTATGAATGGTGCGTTACATCCAAAGGCTGATGTGGATAGATTGTACGTCAGCAGGAAAGATGGAGGAAGAGGATTACGACAAATAGAAGCGGCATACCAGAATAAGATCCTTGTCGTGTTTAAGAGTGACCATAATAATAATAATAATTAAAATTGAATAAGTTGACATGCGTTTACATCATGTCATCTTATTAAATTAATTTTTAATAATTTTATTTAGTGATTTAGGTATAAAATGTTATGTATGTATCAAAAGTTTTGTAATTTAGTCTAATTTATTGTAATATAATTATTTTTTTTTATATTAATTATTTGTTTTTTATCTTGTACTCCTGATTTTAAGCGAAAATCCACTGTTCCATTTTATTTTTTATTAAACCTCCTTGAATATTATGTTTTACGGATACATCGGAAAAAATTTTCGATTAAAAATTAAGTTAAAAATGACCTTGAGCGCGAAAATCCAACGTTTACGGTTTATTCTAAAGTAGGTCGACCTTGAATCCAAGGCCATTAGTTTTACATTTCAATTTTGTGAAAAGTTTCATGGTCACGTTTTTTCAACCAAGGTCGACCTTGTTTACGTTTTACGCTAAGTAGGACGACCTTGTATACATTTTATTTTAACTGGCACACATTTTATTTTCGCGGGAACCCAATGTTGCATTTTATTTTATTTTTATTCATTTTTTATTTTATTTTACTTTATACCTCCTGGGGTCTTATGTTTTTCTGATACATCAGATCAAATTTTTCACTAAAGAAAGGTAGAAGGGTAGAAACCTGGAATATATGTTGAAAAAGCTCCGGCAAACATCAGGACGTATTGTCGTAATAATAATAATAATAAGCGGCATACCAGAATGCCATAATTGGAATGGGAAAACACATAGAATCCCATCAAGAGGACCCTATCTTAGCCTAAGTTATACATACGGAAGAAAAAATTACAAAGAAAGGAGTACTGAAAAGGGCAAAACAAATCGTCCAAGAAAATAAAGAAAACGAGATAATGGAAGGAGGGCAACTTGCAACATATGATAGCAAAGCCCAATCTCAGAAGAAATTATGTCAATATCTCCATTGGAGTATATGCCGAGAATATGGAATGGATGGATTACCCAAGGAGTGATATAACCACATTCCAAGCCCGGTTACGACAGTAGGTCCATGCACAGTTTTGTATGATCAACAAATCCACACTGACAGAACTGTGCCAGCTAACAAACCAGATATCATCCTCAGGCATAATGCGGAAAAATAATTGTAAGTTAATTGAGGTATCCGTGCCGTGCTCCTGTAATCCAGCTACTTGGAGGCCGGGTGGGTGGGTGACTCTGATCGTGTGATTCGGGTTCGGTTTGTTGCGCATTTTCAGACAAACGATCGACGGGACGCCCTGACCAAGCGTTCTCGCCGGTCGACGGGGTATTTAGGGACTTGTTCCCGATGCGCGGCAGCTGAGAGCCGTTTCCTCGGTCGCAGACGAAGAGTCAAACCTGTACCTAACCAAACCTTCCGGGGAGGAGAGAGTGTGGGACTCGGCACTTTTCTTTCGGGGTTTCATCATCCTGCTCCGGGAAACGGGGATGCGAGCGGATGGTCGGCGGGAAAATCTTCTTGCGTGGGATGTACCGGCTCCTTCGCGGGGGATTGACTCGTCTCCGGGAGCTCGTCATTCTCGGGGGATGGTTCGCATGCTTAATGACGGTGCGTGCGATTCATTCCCACGGCGAAAAGAAGATGCGAACAAGATGAAGATCGGGACGACGACGGATCCGACGATGACGACGACGTCAAAATCCTGCACCGGTCGGATTCTCGCTCTGCGGACCGCAAGAGTCAACAGGACGGCGGCAGGGGCGAAACGACTAAGGCAGGGGCGAAGGGGACTGCGGGGATGTTCCGTCGAGTCCGCAACTCCGGAACTTCTCACCGCCTCCGGAAGCTCACTTCGTCCATGCGGGGATGCGGGAACGCCGTGGCAGGCCCGAACCGTCTCCCGAGGCACGAGGGAGGAAAGGATTCGTCCCGGTACTCCGAGTCGGGCTCCGGGTCTCTTGCTCGATTACGTCGGGGGGAGATTTGCCCTGACTTCGGTGCGTCGGCGTTCTTCGCGGCGATCGGAGTCTGGCAAACTTTGGATCGTCGCGAGGTCGTCGGGGAGGGAACGGGGAATAACGTCATCTCATTTCAGGTGCGCATCTTCGTGATCTTTCAAACGGACGGCGGCGGGAGGGCTTAACGGAAGGACTCGACGAGTCGGGCGGGAGTCGCGCCCCGTCTGGTTCGTCCGGGTCTGAAGGTTCGTTTTCTCCCGCGGGGGAGGCGAAAACGGCGTGGCAGGTCGGAGTCGTCTTTCTAGGCACGAGGGAGGAAGGGATTCGTCCCGGTACTCCGAGTCGGGCTCCGGATCTCCTTCTCGATTACGTCGGGGGGAGATTCGTCCCGGTACTCCGAGTCGGGCTCCGGATCTCCTTCTCGATTACGTCGGGGGGAGATTCGTCCCGGCTTCGGTGCGTCGGCGTGCCTCTCGGCGGTCGGGGTCTGGCAATCTTCGATCGTCGTGGGGTTGTCGTGAGGGGGGGGAACGGGGATTTCAGGCTCATGTCTTCGATCTTCCTTCCGAAACGTTGGCAGCGGCGGGGGGTGCGCAGGTGAAGGAAACGGGCGGTTCGGCCGGGAGTAGCAAACCCGCCCGCGTCGTCCGGTTCCGGAAGCTCGCGTTCCCCGCGGCGGAGGCGGGAGCGACGTGGCAGGTCGCGAACGTCTTCGCAAAGATGAGGGTGAAAACGCCCGGCGGCGGCGGGTGCGAACCCGTCGTCGACGGGCGGAAACACACACACACACACTTCTTTCTTTCTTCTCGAGGGTCGGCGACCCCGGTCGATTCCTCTTCTGTCCCCTTTTATACTCGACACACCGTTAGGGAGGATGCGATCTAATAACTCTTCGTTTTAATCTTTTTACCCCTTTTCAGGTGACGCGGTAAGTTTTTATCCCCATCCCTGATCGCATCCTCAAGAAACAGGCGCGTTTCTCATCTAATTCCCCACGGCGAGGGGCCGGAGGACACTTCCGAAAGGGGTGCCGAACGTCCCGGGAGGTGCGTTCTCATTTTCGAGGAGGAGACGGAACGGAGATTAGGGCGGACCTCCCCAACAGTGATCATGTGGAACGGCTAACGTTCTGACCTACCGGAGGGGGGAGACTGAAATGTAGGTTCCACTCCCACGAGCGTCTCCCCCCCCCTTTCCATATAGGTCACGCTATTGCGACATGCCCAGGAGTTTTAGTGGGTAGGGGTCCCCGTTTAGGCCTTCATTCGATTCCAAACCGATCCCCACACTCCCTCTTTAGCAGGAGGGGTCGTGCGTAACTTGCATTTCTCCTGGGTCAAAAAAAAAAAAAAAAAAAAAAAAAAGGTATCTGTGCCGTCGGAAGAACACACCAGACAGCCCAAGAAGCAGACAAAAGGCTGAAATATAGAAATTTGGAAATTGAAATAGCCAGGATGTGGGGAACAAATACAGAAACGATTCCGGTCATCGTGGGAGCATTGGGAGCCATGCCACATTCAGTGAAAGAAAATTTAAAAAAGATTTTGAAGAACCTAAAAGAAGAAACCATCCAGGAAATCGCACTATGTGGGACGGCCCACATTCTTCGGAAAATATTATAAATAGCACCACCGAAATTCGAATATTTGTCTCTAAGGAATCGGGTAGAAACCTGGGATAAATGCTTAAAAACCCCGACAAATAAGAGCCTTGTCGTGTTTAAGAGTGACCATAATAATAATAATAATAATTGTAAGGTAGTGTGCAACGGTTGATATGCGTTTACGCATATCGACTTCTTTAAATAATTTTAATAGTTTTATTTAATAATTTATTTATAAATTATATATCAAAAATTTTGTAATTAAGTCTAGTTTATTGTGATGTAATTAGTTTTTAATATTTTTTTGTAATAATTGTATTATTTTAAGTTTAAATATACAAATAGTCTGTAACTTTTGTAACAAAAATAAAAGTGATTTAATAAAAAAATATTTATTAATAATTGATTTAAAATTTTTGTACACCTGATTTTATCTATAAATCCACACTCCCATTTTCACTCGTGATTTGAAAAAAAAATAAACCTCTTCATTCTTATGTTTTTCTAACGTAAACCAAAACAAAAACAAAAAACGTAAACAAAAACAATAACAACACCGAAAAACGTAAACAAAAAAAAAATCCAAAAAACGTAAAAAAAAAAAAAAAATCAAAAAAATCAAAAAACGTAAACAAAAACAAAAACAAAACCGAAAAATGTAAACAAAAACAAAAACAACACCAAAAAATGTAAACAAAAAAAAAATCCAAAAAATGTAAAAAAAAATAAAAAATAAAAAAACGTAAACAAAAACAAAAACAAAACCGAAAAACGTAAACAAAAACAATAACATCACCGAAAAACGTAAACAAAAAAAAAATTAAATTTTTTCCATCGTTTTTTTGAATTTTTTTTTTGGGGGGGGTAGGGGAGTAGAGGGGTTTCGAGTCAACACAAAAAGAGTGAGGGGGAAAGTGCGCAACGATGTAAAAAACAATAAATAATATACATAATAATTCATAATAATATACATTCGTAATTCTCACATCAGTATATCATAAATCCTAGCCGTCGGCCAACAAACCGGATGTCATCCTGAGGTATAATACGGAAAAGTGGTGCAAAATGATTGAAGTATCCGTGCCGGCAGAAAAAAACACCACAGCCAAAGAAGCAGACAAAAAGCTGAAGTGCAGAATTTTAGAAATTGAAATAGCCAGGTTGTGGAAACTATTCCGGTCATCGTGGGAGCACTGGGAGCCATGCCATTGTATTTCGATCGATCGAAGCAAATAATTTTTCCTGAAAATTTATTTTATTAATTTACTGATTATTTTTTTAAATAATAATAATAAAAATTACGCATTAAAAAAATAAAAGATAAAAAATTTGATACAGTATAAATTGTAAAGTATTTATAACTTAAACTTTATAATAAATAAATGTATTAAAAATCAATTTTTTATTTATTTATTGATTTATTAAATATAAAATCTCCGCACACCTGATTTTAAATGTACACCTCCTTTTTCTTATGTTTTTCTGATACATCTTAACGTATTTTACCATTCAAAATTGTTGTAAAAAAAATTAACATTTTGTATCTTTTTTTACGCCTTCATTTTCACTCGTGATTGGTTAATTTAAGGTATATAAACCATACGCCTATGTGGCGTTTTCGTTCGGGGCTCCTCGTCCGACGGGCTCCGCGTCGTCCCGCCCCGGCGGAACCTGAGATCGTTCGACGACGAATGGCTCACCGAGTGTCTCGCTGCGGAGGCCTGGAGAGACGAAGTTGCTCCAGGCGCAGGAAGAAGAAGCGTGTACGACATGGCGTGGGGAGTCCAGAACGACCTACGACGGATCTCGGACTCCTGCATGAAGAGGATCGGCTCGCGCTCGAAAACGCGGAAACGGCCGAAGTACTGGTGGTCGGACGAGATAGGAGAATTGTGGAAAGAATCCTGCCTCGCACGTCGCCGGTTCGTCGGCAGAAAAAAACATTTGATCAAACGGGGAGGACGCTACGAGGACATCGTGAACGACGACGAACTTGCGCGTTTAAAGGCGGAATGGAGGGCTCCGCGGGTTCGGGTCCGACGAGCAATACGGAGTTTCAAGGAGGCGTGTTGGGAGGAACTTCTGAGCGAAGCGGATTCGAATCCTTGGGATCTCCCGTTCCGTCTCGGGACTAACAAACTGAGGGGTTCGTCGGTATCGCTGACGGCCGGCATGACGCAGGAGTTTCTTGCTGAAGTGATCGCAGAGCTCTTCCCTCGCGCCGAGCCGTTCGTGTTTCCCCCGGCAGATCTCTCATACGACATAAACCGCGACCGCGACACCGCAGTGACGGAGGGGGAGGTTTGTTTTCTCCTCGACGCGGCCTCGAAGAGGCGCTCGGCTCTGGGCCCGAACGGCGTATATTATCACATTCTCGGCGAGTCCGCTGGAGTGCTGTGTGCGTGTCTCTCGGCGCTCTACACCGCGTGCTTCTGAGGGCGACATTCCGGACACCGTGGAAGGAGGCGAACCTCGTGTTGCTGGACAAACCGGGTAGAGATCCGACAACGCCGAGCGCGTATCGGCCAATTTGTCTTCTCGGAGTAGAGGGCAAGTTGTTCGAGCGCGTGATCGCGTCTGGAATAGAAGAACATTTAAGCTCAGGGGGTACGACCTTTCTCCGAATCAGTAAGGCTTCCGAGCGGGCCGTTCAACAACCGACGCATTCGACTGCGTGTGCTCCGGAATCCGGAACACTCTTCATCGGGACAGCGTCGCAATCGCCGTCTCGATCGACATCAAAAACGCGTTCAATTCGATACCGTGGTCCGTGATAAGGGACGGACTAGCGTCGAAGTCTGTTCCCGACTACTTGACGTAGATCATAGGTTCCTTCCTCTCGGAGAGGAAGATCACGTACGAGAAACCGGACGGAACGATGGGAAGGGCGGACGTGTTCTGCGGCGTGCCCCAGAGATGGATTCTAGGACCACTCCTGTGGAACATCGCCTATGATCGTGTCCTCACCCGGACAGTTCTTCCTGAAGGCGTTGACTTGCTACGCTGACGACACCTTGCTTCCTGCGGACTTCGGATGTCTCTGCCGAAAACGGAAGCGTGCGGGTTTCATCGTCCACGAAACCCGCGCACCGCGACATCTCATTAAACATTGATAACGTGAGAATCGGATTGGGGAGAACGCTCAAATACTTAGGTTTGGTTCTCGATTTGAGGACGCAGTCGTAGGCAATATTTTAGTGGAGCGATCCGAGGACCAATACCTGGGGCACGCCGCAGAAAACGCCCGCCGTTTCCGTCGTTCCGTCCGGCTTCTCGTACGAAATCTCCCTCTCCGAAAGGAAGGACCCTATCAACGACACGAGATAGTCGGGAACGGACTTCTCGAACCACGGAACGGAATTGTCGGCGTTTTTCACGTCGATGAAAACCGCGTTTCCTTCATCTCGCCTCGGACTCGAACGAGCGCGTCGATCGTGGAACGGCCCTCCCGGAAGCCTTACTGATTCGGATAGAGGTCGTTCCTCTCTCCGTCTGCCCCGATGTGACCGATTATCCGCGACGCCACGACGCGCTCGAACAATTTATCCTTCACGTCGAGAAGGCAAAGCGGCCGATAAGCGCCGGGTGTCGACGGGTCTCTACCCGGTTTTTCGAGCAGCACGAGGTTCACTCACCTCCACTGCTTCGGAAACGACGCCTCTTCGAAACACGCGGTGTAAAGCGACGAAAGACTCGAACACATCAACCCGGCAGACCTGCTGAGGATCCGAAAATGCACGCCGTTCGGGCCCGGAGCCGAGTGCTTCTTGGAGGCCGCGTCGAGGAAGATGCGGATCTCCCTCTCGGTGACTCGGTTGGTTTCGCGGTCGAAGGCGAAGTTCGCCGGAGGAAAGGCGTAGGGCGCGACGCGAGGAAAGAGCTCCGCGATCACTTCAGCGAGAAACTTCCCCGTCATGCCGGCCGTCAGCGGCTCCGACGAACTCCGCAGCTTCTTCGTCACGATGCGAAACGGAAAACCCCTCGGATCCGAATCTACTTCGCTCAAGAGCTCCTTCCAACTCTCCTCCTTCGAACTCCATATCGCTCGGTGAACCCGAGCCGCGACGCCCGGCACTCCGCTTAAGCCCCAGCAAAACTGCGTCGGTCACGATTTCTTCGTAATCTCCTCCGCGGCGGAGGAGTTCCCGTTTCCTATTCCCAAACCGACGACGGGCGGGACAGGATTTTATTTTTTTTTTTTGTACATCATCATCATCATTATACTTAGGGTTGCAAACATTGCAAAAAGTGAAGCCGGACCAAAAGAGATATTCGGAAAGGTTTCACCCTAACATGATTATTATATTAATGAAATTATATGTATGTATTTGTGTATTGTATTGATGGGAGTATCCCAATTAGGAGGAGCGGATCTCTGCGGCGGCTGCGCCGGTGGGGGATTCGCTCCCTCCATCGCAAGTCCGGATCTGATGATTCCGGCTTTACGGGAAGGGGTTGAGGCCAAAATGCGGGTCATACTCTTGCGACCGCCCCTCCTCTCCGGGGAAAAAAAAGCGCAGCAAAGCACATCCAGAAGTCTTAGTTGGGTAGTGGCCTCGACTGAGTCGCACACTCTCCCTGCTACCGGTAGGGGTGGTAAGTGCGAAATGCGTTTCTCCTGAGTTAACAAAAAAAAAATATATATTAAGTGTTAAATAAAAACTTAATGAGGATTTTACATGAGTGAAACTTAAAAGGAATGTCTACAATCTTGTAATTATAAGATGAGGAAAATTGTCTTTGAAAAAAAAAATTGATGTTTATGCATTTGTTCTTTTGTGTTGTGGTTTGCTTTAATTGTAAATGAGCTACCATTTTCACGTTTAAAAAATTTACTTGATGAAAATCCTAAAAGTAAAAAATTTGATATTAAATTACATGATATTACCAAACAGATTTGGATTTTCCCATTGCGTTTCCTGTCGAACAACACGTTCGTAACAAACAATTTGCTTTCCAATAAAAAATTAAATTTGTTTGTACGTCTGCATTTACTTTGCAAACCAACCAGTCGAAGATAAGTAATAAAATCTGAACTAATGGGCGAACTCAGTTTGCATCTTGAAGATAAATTTTTCACGAGAATAGTTCTCAACTTTCAAAAATGCCTGATAACATCACCACAAAAAAAACCTAAAAAAAAAAAAAAATTAATCTAATCTCTTTCACTAAACCACATTAACATTCTTTTTACCTTTTACAATTTATTCAAATGAGATTTATTTAAACGAACTAGATACCGCATCATCACCTTCACACAATTTTTCAGTGTGACTAAATAAGGAGTCACTGATAACAGGAGAAAATATCAAACTGGAAAAAAAATAAACAGTTAAAGATGCCACATCCACCCACTTGAATGGTAGTTTTATAAAATTAAAACCTTTTTAAGATCCTTTACCTTAAGTAAAACCTGAAAATGTAAATCAAAATAGAATAATTTATTATCAAACATTCCATTATATTGATAAGACTCAACAAACGTCATAAAAATAAAAACAATAAAATTTAATGAAGGGAAAAATTGCATTTAAAATTGATGAAAATTTTCGTTACAGTTATTCAACGGTGGTATACCACTACTACTATTACTACTACTAATCCCATCAATCATTAAACCTTAGCAAAAAAAAAAAAAAAATCAATTTAAAATAGAAAAAAATTAATTGAAAGTTTTTACTACTTTCCCATCAAAAGTTTTTTGAATTGTTGTTCGATACACCTGGTTTAACCAAAGTATCGAACCGATAAATTTACCACAAAAAAAAAGTGATGGGAGGTTAATGTAAAGGAAATTTTAAAAAAAATATATAAAATAAATAAATAAACTATTTCCTTTTCCTTTCCTACTGCCATATTTCTCCTCTTCCTGTACCTTCTAAAAAAAAAAAGTAAAAATAAAATATTCATTGAATTCATATAAAAACCTTTTTGTGTGTGTGTGTGTAAAATTTTATTCCCAAAACAGTAAAACTAAAATAAAATGTTTTTTTTTTTTTTAAACAATTTTTTTTACATTTGACCCCCAATAATATACACAATCGTTTAACAACTTTTAAAATTTTTTACTGTTACAACAACAACAACAACAGGTTCAATTTATTGAAAAACAATAAAAATAAAATAATTTCAACATTGGTTTTACTTTTCCTTCTAAAAACAAAAAAAAAAAAAAAAAAAAAAAAAAAAACAAAATTCCAAAAAAAAAACTTTTTAAAAATTAATTTTTAATTAAATTCTTGTATTATTATTATTATTATTATTATTATTTTTTTTTTTTTTTTTTAATATAAAGTTTTATGTTTTTTTTTAATGGAGTTTTACAACGTCCGTTTTAACAGGCCGTTTATATCCGATTCTATAGGAATTAAGCGTTTGATATCGGTGGTGGTGGTGGTGCTGTTGTGTTGCAGAAGAATCCTGTAGGATTTCTCAAGTTTTCTTTTATTCATTGTGGCGTACATGACTCCTGTTGTTATGTTCCCGTCCTTAATTTATTCACGAAAACGTATATAAAAGTTATAAACACCAAAAAACAGTAACAATGGGTACCGAATTAAAAAATATTAGCGAACCATCCACTCGGTCCTTTCCTTTGTGTGCTTTTATTATGCCCGTGGTTGAAGCTTTTTTGGAAGTGAAAGGTTGACACATAAAAGGAGAACGAAAAAAAAACGGTTCTTCTGATCTTGACGTGTTCCGGTGACGTTCGTCCATCAACTTTTGGTATCTTCAATTTAGTGCAGGGATCGTGAAGGTCTTCGACATTGTTTACGAACAAAGTGATCGACTTTCAGTTATAACTCATACCAATTGAGAAGAACATCTTGCTTGCTACAGTACAGAGGAGTAGTAATAATTCTTCTTCTTCGCAAGTACTAGTGTGCTCTGATACGATAGAGTAGCCATCACCAAAAACGGAGACCTAGAGAAGAAAGAAGGAAAACGTGGAGTTGTGCATCGACCGATAATCGAATCGGAAATGAAGACTTATCGATTTGCAGTTTCGACGACGAGAAGAAGGAAAGACAAGCAAAAAAAATCCATCGAAGAACATAACATCTATGCTCGATTTCCAAATTCTAAATAACTTATTACCGTTCGTACGAATGTTTTAAGTATTTCAAATCATGTTTTGAGTTTGTTGGTGGGTGCGGTTTTGCCTCTGCCTATTCGTTGGTCATACAAATGACGTAAACGGGATAATCGAAATGTGATTACATCATTTTTGAATCATTCCCGAGGTATTCCATTGGCGGTATCTTATTGTACCTGTTTTATTTTACACATTCTGCCAGTTTAAGATATCCTGGAGTTAAGTTTATTGATGGTTTCCAGTTGCATTTGGCTGATATAATTGCTGTCGTCTGGTCAGATTTTAAGAATTACTTTCTTGTAGGCTTGATGATCCTGTGGAGCTGTGATGCTTTTGTTTCGATTTTTATTTATTATTATCATTATTACTATCATCACTGTTGTCGATTCAAAGATTTTCCTAATTGAAAAAGGTAAATAAATATGACGTCACTAATCTGTACTTACCTAAGTTAAAAAAGAAGAAAAATTTCGGGTTACAAAAAATTTAAATTAAAGAACGTGAACGTCGTAAATGTTAAATTTAAATTTCTGATTCGACAGTTGGGGATAAAAGAAGTGGAAGAAGAATAAAAAAAAAAAAAGGAAAAATCACGATTTTATTCGTGGAAAGGTCAAAAAAAAAAAAAATTATTACAGTACAAGTTACAAAGAGTTTCCGTTACTTTACAACAGCAAAACAAAAAATAACCGCAAAACGTTTTGTTCGTGTTCATCCTTTTTTTTTTTCGGTTAATTCTCTTTTGTTTTACTGGAATTCGACCTCTTGACTGGAGAAAACTCACGAGAGTTGAAAAGAAATAACAAAATTTTACAAAAACGACCATTACCGTTTCATCAAAATTATAATAATAATTTTTTTTTTTTTTGTTTAAACTCAAGAGATTCTTACGTTAAAACGCTTAACTTAATTCAATCCGCCATTTTGAAATTTTACTTTTAAAATCTCAAACAAAATTTTATTTAAATTACCGGAAGTGACGAAAAACAAAACATTTTTTTAAAAAAAAAACCCTAAATTTTTCCGACGCCCATTTCAAAATAATGAAATAAAATTTTTTTTTATTTCATTATTCTGATGACACGACAATACGAAAAAAAAATGGAGACGACGTAACGAGGTTATCCACTATATATTATACTTAGGAAAAAAAAAAATTTCCTTCTTCGAATTGAAACGTTTTTTTTTTTTCACTTAAACGAAAACAAGCGAAAAACGTCCGCCATATTGAAAACAAAAAAGAAAAAAAAATTATTTTTATATTCGTTATTTTATTTTAATACCCAAATGATTTTCGAAAGCACCCGAAAAATGAAGCGTAAAAAACATAAAAAACATTTTTAAATATAACCGAGCGGAAATGATGATGATAATGATGATGTTGTGCGATACAGAAGGGGAAAATTCTGGAAATAATCGAAAAAGAATTTTTACGAGTTATGAAAGAAAAAGGGATTCGACGGTAATAATAATACTAAAATTTTTTTTTTAATTAAATTTTAAATTTTATTATTATTATTATTATTATTATTATTATTATTATTATTATTATTATTATTATTATTATTACTCAGGATCGACCCCACGCACGATCGATTACAACCGATTAACCGGAAACAATAGAAAAAGTTTTGGTAAAATTCTAATTATCATTTCCATTCCATTTATGAATTTTCTTTATTTGTTCTGGAAAAAAAGGAAAAAGGGAAAAAAAATTTTCCGAATGTTAAAGAACTAAATTATCGATTTTATTAAAATATATAAAAATTAAATTTTCACAAGAGAAAATAATAATAATAATAATAATAAAACATGGAGTCCGTTATTAAATTGATAAATTAATTGAAAAAAAAATAATTAAACTTCGGTCCCATCTTCACCTTCATCTTCGTAAAAAGCTTTTCCAGGTTTTTTCTTAGGTTTTGGCGGTGGATTCGGTGGAATTTTCCGATTCGCTGTGATACGAGGATTGATAGAGTTGGGCGTTATCAAACTTTCCGTTTCTTCCGTCGAATGTATTTGAGCACCTTCCGGTGTTATTCTCGCCCAACTTTGCCTTTTGTTATTATCAGGCGTGGACGTGTCTCTGGGCGGTGCGTCGGCTATCGATAAATTATTACTATTATTAATATTATTATTATTACGGTGGGCACTTCCGGGAGTTCTTGAATTTTTAAAAACCGTCGGTGTGAAAGTTCCGTCGTTTTCGTTAATGGGTTCGTAGTATCGTTTGCCGGTGTCCAACGGAGTTTGAGGTAGGGGTCGATTTTTATAATTGTGATGCGATACGTTTCCGTCGCATTTGTTCAAACTTATTCCCGAGCTTCCGTCAGCGGTCGTACGTGGACCGAGATTATCGTAAATGGGTTCGGATTTAACCGGAGTTTCTCCGTTCGAATCAATTAAAACCGGGGATAATGGCGAACTCCAACTTGGCACTCTAGGCTTTCTGGGAATTGTCACGTAACCCGATTGCCTGGGTACTATACCCAATGGAGGCGAAAACGGACTGTGACTTCTCGAATAGGGAAGAGTTCCGAATTGTCCGGCGAATTGTGGACTGTTTAATAATTTTTGCGGTCTCGGATAAGGAGATCTATCGGAGGAGGAAGAGGATGTGACGTAGGGTATGGCGTCAGTGGAAGAATTCTGATGGTTTTTAGTCGGAAACGTAAGCAAATCGGGTGGACAATAATCCGTTGATCCATCACCATCATCTCCTAATCGTGATTTTGGAAGTGTTGACACAGAACCGACGGATTGATTTTTAAGTTCTAATGCTATGGAACCTGGAAAATAAAAAAAAAAAAAAAACAAATTTATTTTTCTTCAGTCGTTTAAAAAAAAAAACCGGAAACAATTTTTTAAATATTTTGACTTTTCTAGTCGTTTTGTTTTTTAAAAAAAAAAATTTCTATTATATAAAGATACAAAAAAAGAATTGAAATAAAACTGGAAAATTTTTTTTTTTTGTGCTGGAGCCTCGAGCTTTCGATCGCAGCTTTGGGAACAACTTTATTTTATTTTTTTTTATTTTATTATAAATTTTGATATTTTCAAAAAAAAAAAAAAATGTTTACCCTTCCAGCAATTTGGTACAAAAAAAAAAAAAAAAATAAAGTCGAAAAGAAAAGCAGACGAAAATTTTTTTTTTTTTATTTCCTTTTCGGTTGAGTAAATAAATAAAATAAATAAAAAATGAAAAACACTTTCAAATTATTTAATAATAATAATAATAATAATAATAATAATAATAATAATAATAATAATAATAATAGAAAATTTTAAATTATAAAAAAACGTATAAATTAAATTTTCACAAAAAAAAAAAAAATTTTGAGGGATTCAATTTAATCATGGCCGACTCGGAAAAAAAAAAATTGTCCAAAATTTTTTTTCTTTTTTTACATCCGCTTTTCTTTTCCTTTCCATAATTTCCAGGGAAAATTTTGTTTTTAAAAAAATAATCCAATAAAGAAATTAAAAAACTTTTTATCAGCTTTAAAAAAATTATATATATATATCGAAAAATTAAATTAAATTTAAGTAATAACTCGGAAAAACAAAATAAGTTGTAAACTTATTTCATAACAACAACAACAAACAACAGCAAACGACAGCAACGGTAAAATTGTTTTCTTTTTTTTTTAAATCGATACAAACGTAAAAAAGTTTTTTTTTTTTTTTAAAACTTTTCATTAAAAATAAAACCCGAATTCTGAATATTAAAAATAATAATAATAATGATAAAAATAATGATGACGACAACGACAACGACCGCGTCGATGGCAGTAGTACTAATAATAATAATAATAATAATAATAATAATAATAATAATAATAATAATAATAATAATAATAATAATAATAATAATAATAATAATAATAATAATAATAATAATAATAATAATAATAATAATAATAATAATAATAATAATAATAATAATAATAATAATAATAATAATAATAATAATAATAATAATAATAATAATAATAATAATAATAATAATAATAATAATAATAATAATAATAATAATAATAATAATAATAATAATAATAATAATAATAATAATAATAATAATAATAATAATAATAATAATAATAATAATAATAATAATAATAATAATAATAATAATAATAATAATAATAATAATAATAATAATAATAATAATAATAATAATAATAATAATAATAATAATAATAATAACAATATATTATTCATTCATTTCCTTTCAGCAAAACAGAAGAAAAAAAAAAAAAGAAAAATTTTAACGTTCGTAGACGTTGAAGAGACGTCGTCGTACGGAAATTTCCTTTTAATATTTTTTCTTTTTAATCGAATTTTCCTTTGAATTACCGCACACACGATATGATAACGTCTTATTAAAAAAGGGCGTCTTAAAAAAAAATTAAAATCGCCCGAGTAATTAATATACATATTTTTATTTATCGTCAAACGAGCATTACGCCATTACTCTTACGTCACACGCGCATTAAAAAAAGGGGGGAAGGAGTGGGGAGGGAAAAGGAAATGAATTTCATATCGATGCAATAATTATTATTTTAAAATTAAAAAATTTAAGTTAAAAATAAGAATAATAATAATAATAATGAGGATGAGGATGAAGATGACGATGATAATGATTCCAACGATATTAATAATAATAATAATAATAATAATAACAATAAAAATAACAAACAGCGTAAAATAAAATATATATATTCTCTCTCTTCTATAATCTGACCGAAAATTTAAGCGAAAACAACAAAAATGGCGGAAATTTATTTATATTTACACCATTTGTATTCAAAAGTAAGTTGAGAGCTTTAAAAATTAATGAGTCGAAATCGGAAATAATTAGTCTGAGAATATAAATTTACAAAAGAAAAAGAAGAAGAAAGAAATTTATTTTAGAGAAGCAATTTATATTGTATGAGAGTGTGTGTGTGCGTCCGTGCGTGTGTGCGTGGGCGTGGGCACGCGGGAGCTCTTGTTTGTGTTTATCATTTCCGGAAACTCGCGGTAACATTATTTTCATCGAATCCATCCGGTCACCGGTTTCCGTTAAATAAATAAATAAGAAAAACAAAAACACGATAAATGTAGTCGTGATAATAATAATAATAATAATTATAAACGTGAAAAAAAAAAATTTCCCCCACCCGTTTTTTGGAAACGAGAAAATTATCGAGCGATGGATCGATCATCCGTTTTAAAATTTTCTCGAGAATATTTCCGATATGAATTTTTTTTTTTGTTTCCAGATCCCCCTCCCCCCTCTTGAAAACTGGAACGATTTGTCAAAATTTTTTTCACTCCGATTTTAATGGTTTTGGTTTCTCCTTCCACGTCAAAAATGAACTTTCTGTCGTTCTCTCTGTCATGCACGTGCTTATTTTAAAACTTATAAAAAATTATATAGAATTAGTAGTTCGTAGAGCTTAATGGAAATTTACCGGTTTTGTGTGCGTGTGCGCGTGCGTGCGTGGTTTTTTTAAATTAAAAACCAAGTGGGTTTGTTTTCCCACGTAATTCTTTTCATTTCCCCCCTAAAATTATTATTATGATATACTTTATTATTATTATTTATGTAAGACTGACGTTTTTTCACTTTATTTTCTTTATCTTATTCCCCGATACATCTTTTAAGAAATTTCCCTACATTTTTATTTTATCCTCAAATAACCGGAAGTCCCCTCTTAATGAACGAAACTTTTTTTAATAGTGACATATTTTTTTAATAGTCATCACATTTTCATTTAAATTTTTTATTCTTTTACGATTTTTCTTCTGGTGGCCTGCCAAAGGATACTATCAAGTACACTAATAACAGTACCGTATTTAGGAATTAAAATATCTTTACGTCATAAGATAGAAAAGAAGCGTGAAAAAATTTGTCATTATTATTATTATTATGTAAATATATTTTAAAAAATAATTTTATTTCTGTCTGATGCAGCTGGACTTTCATAACTCAATTTATTTATTTTTTGAATTCCACAAATAAATTTCCATATTCAAAATAAATAAATAAAATGATAATGATAATAATAATAATAATAATAATAATAATAATAATGATTTTGATAGAAAAAATAATTAAAAATTTATTTAACGGATCGTCTGAACAATAATTTCGAGAAAAAAAGGAGAAAAAAAAAAAGAAAAAATAATATTTATCACGGCGTTGACTGTGATAGTGGTGATGACGATGATAATGATGATGATGATGATGATGATGATGATGATGATGATGATGATGATGATGATGATTTAAAATTCCGGTGAGGAAAATCATTTATCAATAAAAAAAATTAAAAACTTGTAATTATTAACAACAACAACAAAAACGTAAATAAATTTTTGTTTAATATAAATAAATTGGGAATTTTTTTTTTTTGGGGGGAGGAAGACGTTACCTTTCTTTTTTTTCCCCTTTTTCCGTTTTGAAATTTGATTTTATTTCCGCTTTTTATTTTACCCGAAAAAAAAGAAAGTAAAAATTAGAAAACGTGCAAAAACTTCTTAAAAAAAAAAAAAAACGCAAACGATCGTTTTCTTTTTTTTCTTTTTTTCTTCTTTCTCTAAACAATTCTCCCTCTTGAAAAGTTTTTTATTTTTTTAAAAAAGGAAAACAAAGGAAAATGCACACGATATATAAAAAAAACAGAAAAGGAAAAAAAGGAAAAGAAAAAAAAATTGCGGATGATAAAATTTGCATTCGTAATTCAAGCAAGCTTCGCCATCACGAATAATGACGTAATTATTATTATTATTTTTCAGTCTGGTAAACGTGAAAAATTTTAAAAAAAATAAAATAAAAAATTCACGTCGTCGTGTCAG
Source organism: Pediculus humanus corporis (assembly GCF_000006295.1). NCBI lineage: Eukaryota > Metazoa > Arthropoda > Insecta > Psocodea > Pediculidae > Pediculus > Pediculus humanus. Next base: position 406,510 of record NW_002987260.1, on the reverse strand, counting down.
AAGTGAAAAAAAAAAAAAAACATTAATAATGATGACGATGACGATAAAGATAAAAATTTCGCCTTTTTTTTTCTTTTTTTCGAGTAAAAATTAATGAAAAACAAAATTTTTATCTAATTTATTGTTAATGTTTTAAAACAGTAAAAAAAAAATCAATAATAATTATGTTATTGACACGACAAAAAATAGAAAATAAAAAAGAAAATATTAAAAAAAAAAAAAAAATTTTCTTTCTTTCTCTTCCCCTCTTTCCGTCTTATCAAAGATTTTTCCTTTTTTCCAAAAAAAAAAAAAAACTTTATCGCACGAATAAATGAGAATGATAACAATAATAATGATGATAAGAATAATAATCGATTTATTAAAAACAAACACAAACACAACACAAGTAAATATGTATATATATATTATTATCTATCTACTTCGGAGTTCATTTAAAGAACAAACACAACAACAACACCATTTTGACGCGTGCATTTATTTATATATATTGTTATATTCGGTTCGTTCTTTATTTTTGTAAGTAATGAACAAGCACTTAAAACTATCACAAAACTAATATTAATAAACAAGAACTTATTACAGCTAGACTAAAAATCAAATGAACCGACGCCAAGCTGTGTAGCTTGCCTATATTACTTAAGTCTTTCGTCAGTCAACTGTTTCGAATGTTCGAGCAAACACTTGCAAATAAAATAAAAGAAGGAGTCTTTAGAAGCTTCGCTTCTAAAGAAGAACAATTTGAGTTCGTCGCCAGTCTTTTGTTTATAAAAAGTTGAAAATGTGAATATTGAGTACGGGATCATAACACCTCCCCCCTTAAGACGGAAAACAATTATTTTGAAAAAAGAATTTGTTTTCTCCTCTTGTTCGGATTTGACAGTTTCCTATGTCGGGTTCTGAATGGTTCCGTCCAGGTTGAGACTCCTTGAGTAGTAGTAGGTGCTATGTCTTCTGTATGGTAGACTGTTGTATCTCTTCACATTGGCTTCTTATCAGGAACATAATTTTAAGCTTTATAGCTGCAAGTAGTAGAACTTTTCCTAGGCAATACTCGTTAGTGAACAATGTTTCATAAAGAGTAAAGATAAAAGAATAAAATCAAAAGACATGAAATTCGAAACAAAATTGACATAAGTTCTGGAAAAATATAAAAATTTTATATGGGGTACATAGAAAAGAATAAATGGATTAATAATAAAATAAATGATGATAGCTGTATGGGAAAAATAAAAGGATTAAATTATTATTATTTTGGATTTCTCTCTTTAGATCAACTACTCAGAACACGGTTTTGTGATAAGTAACTTCCTTGTTACGGATTTTTAATAAAACATTTTTGCCAGATATTTTCTTGACCTCGTATGGACCCTTAAATTTAGGACTAAGTTTTTCATTGACTTTTATTTTATTTTTAATTGGATTTGTTCTTGCTGATTTTTGACTGGTTTGAATCTTCTCTTTTTCATTAGACGATAGGTGAACTTTACTTAGTAAAAATAGCTTTACCTCAGGAATATTCTCTTCGTGAAAATCGGTTGACATAAGAATGGATGCTTTCTTCCTAGATTTCTTGGTACTGGAATTCCATTTCCGCTTTTTAGTATGCTTCCCAAAATTATGCTTGTGAATTTTTTTAGTAGCTCCTATATTTTTATTTGAAATTTTTGTTTCCTTTTGAATTTCAGCTTTAGGATGATTTTTAGGTTTTGAATTCTGTATGGATGATCTTTCTTCTTTTACTTTTAGACCTTTTTTCTTATTTTTATTTTTAGGAAGTAATGGTGCTTCTTTAGCCTTTTTCTTAGATAAATTTGTAGAGGGTGCTTCTTTAGCCTTTCTCTTAGATAAATTTGTAGAGGGTGCTTCTTTAGCCTTTCTCTTAGATAAATTTGTAGAGGGTGCTTCTTTAGCCTTTCTCTTAGATAAATTTGTAGAGGGTGCTTCTTTAGCCTTTCTCTTAGATAAATTTGTAGAGGGTGCTTCTTTAGCCTTTCTCTTAGATAAATTTGTAGAGGGTGCTTCTTTAGCCTTTCTCTTAGATAAATTTGTAGAGGGTGCTTTTTTAGCCTTTCTCTTAGATAAATTTGTAGAGGGTGCTTCTTTAGCCTTTCTCTTAGATAAATTTGTAGAGGGTGCTTCTTTAGCCTTTCTCTTAGATAAATTTGTAGAGGGTGCTTCTTTAGCCTTTTTCTTAGATAAATTTGTAGAGGGTGCTTTTTCCTCTTGAGCAGGAATTGATCCTGGTAAAGAATCTGTTTTCTCTTCAACTTCAAGTTTGGATTCTGGTAAAGGATCTGTTTTCTCTTCAACTTCAAGTTTGGATTCTGGTAAAGGATCTGTTTTCTCTTTAACTTCAAGTTTGGATTCTGGTAAAGGATCTGTTTTCTCTTTAACTTCAAGTTTGGATTCTGTAATTTCTAAAATTTTAAGTTTTTCCTTCAATTTTATTGTGTTATCTTCACAGTGGATACATGTTGATTTTTGTCTGCGATATGTCAACTCTTTTATCAGTTGACTATGGGGTTTCTTGTCTTGATATAATTCAATTAGTTTCGTTTTTACGTCATCCCAATTATCAAAATAGTACAAAGAAATTCGAATCTTGGCATTACCAGTGATTCTGGAGTAGATGAATCTGAAGAGTGGATACTTATTCTCTTCAGAGGACAATTCGATAGCATTATCACAATCATCAATAAATGCGTTAAGTTGGTTCCTTTCTCCGGAAAAGGAATTAGGAATTAGACTACACAAGAATTCAAGGGATATTTGGGATGGGTCGAAAACAGGTTGATCAAGTTTAGGCATTGTTCACAAAATGAGTTACCTATTAACTACTACTTACAATATAAAGAAATTCTGATAAAGAGTTAAAACCCACCAACATGAAACGAATTACTTAAGAATTCTCCGGTTTCTTGTCGTTCAGAATGATCCTTCATCGACTGCGCCAAAATTTTAATATGTTATATTCGGTTCGTTCTTTATTTTTGTAAGTAATGAACAAGCACTTAAAACTATCACAAAACTAATATTAATAAACAAGAACTTATTACAGCTAGACTAAAAATCAAATGAACCGACGCCAAGCTGTGTAGCTTGCCTATATTACTTAAGTCTTTCGTCAGTCAACTGTTTCGAATGTTCGAGCAAACACTTGCAAATAAAATAAAAGAAGGAGTCTTTAGAAGCTTCGCTTCTAAAGAAGAACAATTTGAGTTCGTCGCCAGTCTTTTGTTTATAAAAAGTTGAAAATGTGAATATTGAGTACGGGATCATAACAATATATATATATATATATATATATATATTATCATTATATATATTAATGATATATGTACATAATATATATTATGTAAATATAAATGACGGTGAAAAACTTTTAAATAAAAGCAATAATGGTTTTTAAAAAAAAAAAGAAGAAGAAGCCATTTATAATAAAAACCGAGACAATGGAAAATATAATTAACTTTATAACTCTAAAAACGTTTCATTATATGTATTTTTCATACTTGCTCTCTCAAAGGAAAATACAAAATGGAAAATTTTCCTTTTTTTATTTCCTTTCCCATTTTTTTTTTATTTCCGTTTGATTTTTTAAAACGGATTATTTATTATTAATTATAATCGACGTTTATTAAAATTCGCAATCACTCTAAAATGTAATAAATAATAATACGGAAAGTAAAAAAAAATGGAAAATAACATGAATTTTCCGATCGTGAACGGAAACAAACGGAAATTACCGAATGTTTATTATAAGGAAAAAAACGTATTTTTTTTTTTGAAGATATGATAAATTTTCGCCTGGAAAATATTTTATTAAAAGCGAATGAAAAACCGGAAAATTGAGTTACGTATCATATTGTTATGATTGTTATGATGTGTTGATAATGTTGATAAGAAAGAAAACGTGGCAGTAGAGCTGGAAGAAATCTTATTATCAACGAAAGAATTTTCAAAATATTTCACACCGATAAATTCGCGCAAGAATTTAAAATAAATTCTTACAAAAAAAAAAAAAGAAGAAATCTAATAGAAATTTATCGTGATTAAAAGCGAAAATAATAATAATAATAATAATAATAATAATAATAATAATAATAATGATAATAATGATACTAAAAAGAGAAAAGAATGAAAAATTAGTAAGAAAGAATTTGAAAAAAGTATGCGAAAATCGTTTTTACAAAAATACGGGAACGGAAGGGTAAAAATGAGAAAGAAGGAGAGAGGAGGAGGAAAAATACATAAAGAAGGCGGTGCGGAGGAGAAAAGGGAATGAAATTAAAAAACGGATACAAAAGAAAAGAAAGAAATAAAGAAAGAAAAAAAAGAATCAGTCGAGTAAAATTTATTTGGCCTTAAGGTTTTATAAAAACTTTTTTATAAAATAATGTTTAATTTACCCCGATTTGAGGAAAGAAAAAAAAACAGAAAGAGAGAGAGAAGGTGGAGAGAGGAAGAGAGAGAGAGGGGGAAAAAGTTTATGAAAAACTTCTTGCTTAAAAAACACACACAAAAAAAAAAAAACTTAGTTTTCAAAATTGTGCGTATGTTCGTGTGTTTGTTTGTGTTTGCTTGTGCGTGTGTGAGTAAGTTAACATTTAGCAAACGTAAAAACAAAATAAAAAATTTATATTTAAACTCTAAAAACGAAATGAGATTAAAAGTTAAAAACTAACGGAAAAATAAATAAATAAATAAAAAAACAAGGGATACCAACTTTATAAAAAAAAAAACGGATTTATTTATTTTTTTTTTTTTTACTCCAAAAATCGAAAACTTTTATTACTAAATACTCTTTTTTCCTTTTGAAAACAGAAAGAATTTATTTTATTTTACCTCAAATTTTTTTTTTTTCTAATGATACGATTATAATATAATATATATTTCGTTAAACTCGACGGCACACGTGGAATAAGAATTTTACTTTTATTTAAAATAAAAAAAAACAAGAAAAATTTTATGTAAAAGTTTAACTTTCATTTTCCTCTTTCTCCTATTTATTATTCCTTCTTCTTTTTTTTTTTTAATAACCGAAGAATAAAAAAAAGAAGAAAAAGTTATGTTAATTTTTTTCTTAACTGCTGACACGACCGTAAAATTAAAAACAATAAATGAAAAAAAAAAAAAAAAACAAAAACAAACATAAAATTAAATAGTTCAATATTTTTTTATGGCAGAATAATCGTTTCACATTTTAAATGTATCTATATGTTCGACAGAAACTACTGTGCAGAGGCGGGGAAAATTGGTTGGAAAAGGGGAGGAATTAGGGAGAAAAGGGGCAGGGAAGAAGAAAAACAAGTAAAAAAAAAAGATTCAATACGCAATATTTTGAATTTTTTTTTTCTTCTCATCTTGTCCCCTCCCCTTTCTCCCCCTTTCGCTTTCTTTTTTTTTTAAATAAATATGAAAAAGATTATGAGAGAGAGAGAGAGAGAGAGAGAAGGAAAGCAGAAGAAAAACATGAAAAAAAAAGATTAAAAAAAAAAAAAGGAAAAACGCTAAGAATAAGAAAATTAATAATTACTCTCATAAGTTATTATTAAAAAAGGGAAAATGAAAAGTTTTTATTACCCATTCTTAAAATTATTTCGTGACATTGAATAATTTATATCGAAAATTTATTACTCTTTTCTGCTAGGCGGAGGGAGGGTGGCAGTGGTAAAAATCATTTGAAAACTAATAAAATTTTCAACCGAAAAATTTTCATCCTACACTATTTAAAATAATAATAATAATAAAAGATAAAAAGGAACAAACAATGAATGAAAGTTTCACAAAAAAAAAGTAAAAATGGAGAACAATAAAAAAGAAAAAAAAAACGTGGAAGAAGAATTTAATATACATAGATATCTAAATTAATTAATTATTAATCTATATCATTTCCGCAGATTACATTTTTCCATCGATAATAATAATAATATTAATTTAAATTATTACTCCCTTCTTTTTTATATAAATTATTAAATCGTTAGCCTTTTTTTTTTATGGGTTTTCATCGTAACAAAATGTCAAGAAAAATCCGTTAAATAAAATGTCAGACAAAAATTTAATAAATGAAAAAAAAATAAAATAAATCATTTAATTAAGAAATCGAAATCTATTGATAATTAATCAATAAATCGATAATATCGGATTATAATAATAATAATAATTACGAATCGATTACAAACCAATTCAGGTGTGTGGAGAAAACAAGAAAAAAAAAATTAATTTTTAAATTTCCTTTTATTATTACGTCACTCGATTCGAGTCAAAGCAGTTTTTTTTTTTCGTGTCTTTAGAAAACAATGTTCTTTTTTCGATCGATATTTTTTTCTTCTTCCACTTTTTTCTCACTTCCAAAGAAAAAAGGAATACAAAAATGAACGTTGAACATAAATCGACATGATTTATATTTTTTTTTTTTGAGTAAAAAATTAAATTATTATGACTTCCGGTTCCTGATAGTAATAATAATAATAATAATAATAATAATAATAATAATAATGATACTTCAGGGGGGATTTAAATTTAAGAAAAAAAAGGGGGGAAGAAAATTTTCAAAGAAAAAAATAAAATGAACATGAAAAAAATGTAAAAAAAAAATTCCAGGAGTTGATGTGAAAACATAACGTAGAAATAGAAAAAAAAAAAAGAAAAAAAACTAACGAAGAATAATTTTTTTTTCTTCTTCCACTTTAAATTTTCTCATATTTTATTAATATTATTATTATTATTTCGGAAAATTACAACACGCGGTGAAAAATCAAAAAAAGGGTATCCAGGTACAAAACGTCCGACGTGTGATTTTTTTTTTGTTGCTTTTTTTCCTATTACCTTTTACCTTTTGCCTTTTCATCCCTTTTTTTTACCCTTTCCAATCAATTCTGAAGAAAACCTTTTTCAAATTCGAATTTTCCGTCCGGAATAATATGAGACACAGACAGAGAGAAAAGTGAGAGAGAGAGAGAGAAAGAGAAACAAAAAGCGAGATTAAAATTATCTAATTTAAAATCCCGATATACCGAGTAAAAAAAAAGGTTCAGATTTAAGATTTCTGCTTCCCCTTCTCCCTTCCTTTTCTGTCGTTTTTTATTTTTTTTATTTTTCTTAATCCACGACGAAATCTCTTTTTTTTTCTTTCGTAAAAATCAACGACATGAAAAATTAAAAAGTTTTTTTTTTCCTTTTTTTATAATTTTTATAATTTTTATCACCATTTATTAACGAATAAATAAATTTAATAATAATAATAATATTTTAAATCCAATTGAAACAACGACAAGTAGTTATATACAAAAAAAAAATGAATAATGGCGGTCAATAGTTCATTTTGAAAAATTGTTTCAAGATTCAAATCATCTGTAATCCGTATACGTTTTCTATTTTTTTTTTAAATTGATTATTTCGATTATTTTTATGTCAGTCACGACTTTTATATATTACAAATATAATAATAATAATAATAATAATAATAATAATAATAATAATGATAGTAATAATGATAATAATATCGAAATAACAAATGATTTCTTTACGGATTGAGTTTTTTTATCTCGTAGGATTTCCGAATTCTGGCAAAATAAGAAAAAAAAATAAATGAAAATATTACTGGTGATGATAATAATAATAATTTTAAAATTTCTGTCGGAAAAAACAACAAAAAACTTTACGGGGGAGAGGGGAGGGAGGGAAGGAGGGGTTCCGATAAAGTTTTAAATTTTAAAATTTTAAGAAATTTTTTTTTTTTTTAAATGAAAATTTGCGCTAGTAAATTACGTATACACGTTTGTGTTGTTTTGTTCAATTTGTAGAAAAAGATAGATATAACTAATTGGTGAGAGAGAGAGATAGATATAGGGGTAGGGGGTAAGAGGGGTGAGGGAGGTAGAAGAAAGAAACTTAGAAGCAGCATGTCTTTCCAAAAAAAAAAAAAAAAGAAAAGGAAAATTAAAACTTTTCTTTTAATTGAAAACTTTTTTGGAAACAACAAAACTTTTCATTATTATGTCACCTCTTGTTTATAACCGAAATTAAGAGAAAAAAAAAAACGTCAGCAGACGACGACAGCAGTTCGCGACAACCGAAAAACATAAAAAAAAGTAAAAAGAAGCAAAAAAAAAATTTTTTTTTTTTCTCAATGAATGAATAAAATTTCATTTTTATTTAAAAGTACGGAATTGAATCGATCGATCGATCAATCAATCGGACTTTCGATAAAAATCATCGATACTTTGAAATCGGAAAACAAAAAAAAAAATTAATATTTATTATTAATTTACCTTTGACGGATCCTTTATCGTTGTATTGTGACACGTTAGATTCGTGAAATTCCGTTTCCGAACTGTTTGCCGAAGCGTTTGCCGTTCTCGGTGGTTTTTGCAACGGATTGATAACGTTAATTAAATTTTTTTCTTCGGAATCAATAACGTGAGTCACGCTACCGTTGACACTTTCTTTGTCTTTTTTATTACGATTATTCTTTCTCGTATATCTTTTACAAACGTAACATTTCACAAATAAAACAATGGCGATCAACAACAGCGCGCCGATTATGCTTCCGGCAAGCAACAACCAATTGTCGTAGGTACCATCCGAAGACCCGTAATAAGAATCACCATCCAGATACGGATCGTATTTAACTTCTCTTCCTAATTCCGTCGAACCGCCGTAACTTTTGGCAACGCATTTATACTCTCCGTTGTCTTTACCACCCCTCGTGTTTCTCAACGTCAAGTTACTCCATTTTAATTCACCGTTCACCGTGGATTCTTGCACGACAAAATCCGATGCGAGAAATGAATAATTCGTAACTAATTTATTATTAAAACTCCACGTGACCGTCGGCATGGGATCACCTTCAACCAAACATGCAAGGATACCGTGAGGCTCTCTCGTTAGCGATATTATTTTGGGTTTGCATGCGAATTCGTTCGGATCGTTCACTTCGTTCCACAGAACGTCTTTCATTTGTAAAGGTTCTTTACAACTCGTCGGTATCGCGTATAAATTCCTTTGTATGACCCAATTTCTCAAAGGTCTCAATTTACAATTGCAATTCCACGGATTGTCTGTGAGACCGAAATTTTTCAACTTGTGCAAATGTTCGACGGAACTCAATTGCAAATACGTGAATTTATTTCTTTTCAATTCAAGTGTCGTCAACGCGGGAACGTTCCAAAAAACTTGCGAACCGATTTCGTGTAGTTTACATCCGGTAAAATCCACAGTTTGTAAAAATTCTAAATTCGAAAACAAACCGTCGTCTAATTTCTGTATCGGATTATTTGAAAATCTAACTTCTCGTACTTTTTCACATTCCCTAAACAAATCCCTGTGTAAATTTTTTATATTATTGTTCGATAAATCGATTTCTATTAGGACGACCATTCCGGACAATGCGTTTTTATCGATCAATTCGATCGAACAATTTTTCATAAAAACTTTATGTAAATTAAATAAATTAACGGATTTAAATGCTTGACTCGGAAGAATGTGTAAATTATTATTATTTATATTTATCACTTGTAATTCGGGACTTAAAGTGTTCGGAACCGAATTGAAACCCGCATCTTGACATTCTGCCGTTTTTTTACCGTAGGACCATATGCACTTGCAAGGCGGTGGACAATTCGTCGTCCAATCACTTCCGGCAAAAGCAAAAACCACCAGAAACGTTGTGAAAATTATATTCAAATGAAAATCCATCGTTACGTTTCTCTTTTATTTTCATTGATCTGTAAAGAAAAAAAACGAATGATAATAATAATAATAAGAATAAGAATAATAATAATAATAAAACAAAATATTAAAAAAAAAAACTGAAAATTCTTCAATTTCTGGATAACAAAAAAAAAAAAAAAATTTCAAAAAGGATTATAAGTACAAAAATAAGAAAAAAAATTTCTTTTTCTCTCTCTCTCTGTTTCTACTTCTTCCCCTCTCCTTCCCCCCCCTCTCTCTCTCTCTTGTGATTTATGCTTAAAGTAAATCCATTTAAAGAAAAAAAAAAGAAAAGTTTTTAATTTCGATCCGTTTAACATTTTTTTAATAATATAAAACACAAAATTAATTTGTTTTTTTTTTTGTAAACAAAAAAGTTTTCTTGTCAGTTTGTATAGAAATTTTTTTTCTTTTGTTACTCCAGTAAAACGATATAATAATAATAATAATAATAATAATAATAATAATAATGATAATAATGATAAATCTTTGGAAAAACAACCGAAACCAAAGTTCCAATCTTTGATTAATTTTTTTTTTTTTTTTATGTAAACATTTCGCATTAGGTTGTTTGTCTGAGAGTTCGTTCGTTCATTCATTCATTCATTCGTTTTGTTTACAGTTTGTTCGAAAGTAGATACGTACGTACAAATAATAATAATAATAATAATGATATAAAATGAAAACGATAAATTTAAAAAAAAATTTATGCGGTTAAATAAAAAAGAATTTTTTTTTTTCATTCTTATAAATTCAAAAAGTTTTTCTTTATATTTGAATATATTCTTATTCTTATTCTTATTATTATTATTATTATTATTATTATTATTATTATTATTATCACTCGCGTTAAATGAGTTTTCCAAGTAAAAAAAAAAAAAAAAAATTTTACAAATATAAAACCCTTCTCACTTGAAATCTTTTTTTTTTTCCTCAAAACGTATCTTTTATCTTCCTTTTCCTCTCCAACAGCAGATTTTAGAAAAAAAATCAAATAAAAAGAATAAGAAGAAAAGGGAGGGGAATAGAAGGGGGAAGGGAAGAGAAGGTAAACGCGTGCCTGAAATTATTAAAACAAGTCAGGTAATAATGTGAAAAGTGCAAGAGTTTCCACTTTTTTTTTTCTTGCGGTTTTAAAAAAATTCGAATTAACTATTATTATTAATTTCTGTAAAAGTAACGTAGTATTTTTTTTTCCGTCCGTCGCTTCCGTTTCCGTTTTCGTTTCCCTATTCCCTTTATTTCCACCCCCGTAATATTTCCTTTTCTTTTTAATTTTATTTCTACTTTTTCAATTTAATAATAAAAAAAAAATATATATATATAAATTAAATTGAAAAAAAATATATTTTTCTCTTCAGACGTGAGATAAAAAATAAAATAAATAAGGAAACGGAAACGGACTGAAAAATAAATTTAAAAAAAAAAATAAAAACCGGAAGTTTAATTCGCACTTTACAAAATAAAAAAATTTTTTTTTTCTCCTAAATTTTCAGATTTTAATGTAGGCAAATCTGGAAAAACAAAAAAAATTTCATTACGCGACTGATTTATTGTTATTTTATAGCGCTATAATTTTATACGTATACGCGTATATTGAGGCCGTAATTTAAACGGTTAATTAACGACAAAAAAATGTGAATAATAATAATAATAATAATAATGATAATTACCGTATGCGTTTTCGTTATTAATTTTAATTCACTCAACCGGTGATTAAATGGTGATAAATAAAAGGAAAAAAAAGGGGAAAAATTGATCGGATTTATTTAATTTTTCGAATTTGCCAATCGACCAATGAGATTTTTCAAAAAAATTCTCTCTCTCTCTCACTCTCTCTCTCTCTCTCTCTCTCTCTCTCTCTCTCTCTCTCTCTCTCTCTCGCACACACACACACACGAGTTTGAGATTTTTATTCTTCGTAGTATTTAACAACGTTTGTAAGCATAAAAAAATTTTGCATTTCATTGCAAAACCGACCGTTTTTTTTGGAAAGTTTTTTTTTTGTTAAAATGAAATTCGAAGGTAGTATTTGAAACAGTTCGTTTTCGTTCGTCGAGTTGACAATTGAAAAACGTATATATTTTATAATAATAATAATAATAATAATAATAATAATAATAATAATGATTATAAC
>NW_002987260.1:378745-394636 GCF_000006295.1 Pediculus humanus corporis | reverse complement strand
AAAATTTCTCAACGACAAAATCAATCGAATAATTTTATTATTGAATAATTTTTTTAAAATACATCCGGTCACGATTGTATTTCGGATCTTTTCACGTATTTTTTATCTTTTTCCCGGGAAAAGGAGTTAAACGAAAAGAAAAATGGCGGAAAGACGACAACAACAGGATCGAAAACATTCGTAATAATTTTTATAAAATGAATAAAAAAAAAAGATCGACACCATCAATCATAACAATTTATGCATTGAAAACTATAACCCGGAAGTGAGGGGAAAAAAATGATTTTTCCTTTTTTCTAGAATTAAAGTTTTCCAAACGTTCTGGCAGGAGGGAGAAGGAGAAAAATTATTAAAATTTTTCCTGCATATAAAAATAAATTATAAAAAGTAAATTTTAATTTCCTTTAACAAAAATCGGTTTTGTTCCTTTTTAAAACATTTAACACGTATTTTTTTTTTTTAATCGTTAAAAAAAGTTAAATAAATATTGTGAGAGTAAAGGGGGGAGGGGAAAAAGAAGGAGGAAAAAAGATGGTTTTTCGATCTACCCACTCACCTCCCCCGTTTTAAAAAAAAATCGATCGGAATGAATCTCCAATGAATTTTTTGTAACCCGAAGACAATAAAATCGAAGTAAATAATAAAAAAAAATTCTTCCGTGTAATGAAAAAAAAAGGAAAGGGACAAAAGGAAAAAAAAAAAGGAAAAAAAGGAAAAATTTTCCAGCTGTGAAATTTTTATATAATGATTTACAAAAAAAAAAAAAAAATTTTTTTTTTTTTATTCATTGACGATAAAATTTTCATTTTTTAATCATTTCAATTTTTTTTTCGCGGAAGAGAGACAGAGAGAGAGAGAGAGAGAATAAAAAAAAGAAAAGGATTGAAAAACAAAACCTTTTTGCAACAATCAAAACCTTTAACAAAAAAAAAAAAAAAAGGTTGAATCTTTTACGAAGAAGAAAAACGTTTTAAATATTATTAACGTTTTTTTTTTTTTAAATTTGCAACAGCATTAAATGGATTTTCTTCTTTTCCTTCCTTTCCTCTTTTTTTTTTTTTTGTTAAACCTGGAGAAAAAGGTCAACAACAAAAAAAATTAGGGGAGAAGGGGAGAAGGGAAAAAGGGGAGGGGAAAGAGGGGATAAAAGAAAAAAAAATGCCACAACATCAAAATGCTTTTTTATAAAATCACGATGTTGATGATGATGATAAATTTTTCATTCAATCGAATATTTTTTTAAATTGATTACAAACGAATTTTTTTTTTTTAAATTATTAAATTATAAAAACAACAACAACAACCGCAACAACAAAGTGTCGATAATGATAACAAACAATTATAAAATCTAATTTAATTAATTTTAGTAAAAAAAAAAAAATTGGTTTCATTTATTTTTTAAATTTCCCAAAGCTAATTTTTTTTTTACCGTTTGTTGTTGTTGTTGCTTTTTTTTGTTTGTTGTAATTGTTACCCTTTGCGATAAAATATATTTCGTTAAAAAGAACATGAGTGAGAGAGAAATTATTAATTTTCGAGGTCGAGAATCGAAAAAAAAGAAAACAATTTATCAATAGAATCAAATTCGAATTTAAAAAATACAAACAAGCAAACAAACGAAACTCATGAAACATTTTTTTCTCAACATTCAATTACATTATAATTTACGAATGATAATAACGATATTGATAATAATCAACAAACAATTTAAAAATTATTATTTAAAAAAAAAAAAAAATTTCAAGTTTATGATAAATGAAATTTTCTTTTTTTTTTTTTAAATAAATAAATTATTGTTAAAAACATTAAAAATTACGTCATCAATCTTTTCTTCAATAAAAAAAAAGTAAAAAAGAAAAAAAAACACACTAACAACGACAAATGTTTTATTCATACATTTCTTTTTTATTTCTAATCTCCCACAATCCCCCTACCCCTTCTCTCACTTTCTTTCTTTTCTTTAAAAACTTTTTCTTTTTTTTTTTTTTTACTTCTTCTACATACATATATTTTTTCGTTAGCATAAAATAAAAAAAAAAGGATCATTTATTAATGCTCTCACCTCCTCTATCCCCTCTTTCCCTCTCCCTTCCACCTTCCCACTTCCCCCCGTTCGAAGAAAAAAAAATAAAACTACATGCAAAGAAAACGATACAAGATATCGTTTTTAAAAATTTAAAAAAAAAAGAAAAAAGATTAAAACGTTCTCATATAAATAAATAAATGGATAAAAAAAAAAAAATTCTTCGGGTTCTTCATTCGATTATTTAAATGGACTTTATCAATTGATAAGAAAAAAAAAAAAAACTCGTTGATCTCGATCTCGTTTCGAGAATAATCCATTCATGAAAAAAAAAAAAAAAAAGAAAATTAAATTAAATAAAATGGAATTAAAGTTCAAACGCGGACAAAGAACGTTTCCTTTTTTCCCCTTCCTTTCTCTTCCTCCCACTCCCTCCTCCCCTCCCCGTCACCCTACGCCACCCACCGAAAGGGGGTGGGGGTGGGTGACGTAACGTAGGGTAATAAACCGTTCGCGGTGTTGTTTATCGAACACCGTTATAAATTATTAATCATTTTTAATATCCGGATTTTAAATCGAAATTTCGATTCGTTCGATAATAAAAAAAAAAAAAAATGAGAAGTCAAATAAATAATAATAATAATAATAATGATAATTAATATTATTATTACGATTCGAAATAAATTTTCCGTCTCTCTCTCTCTCTCTCTCTCTGTCTCTTTCTTGTTACTAACAAACAACAACGAAGAGCGTTTGTCATTTTTTTTTATACAAAGTAATTATTTTGTAATGAGAGATAAATCACAATTACCAGACCACGTGTCACCAGAATAAAAAATTATTTTTCGAATTTGGAGTTTTCGTGTATCGTCGCGTCGTTGTCGTCATGATAAATGTAACACGTCGGAGAGAGTATAACGAAAAAAAATCACTCTGGAAAAATTTTTGGTACTGGAAAAAAATGAATAATAAAACAAAAGAATAAAAAATTTTTTTGGAAAAAAAAAAAACCTTGAAATTATTATTATTCTTTTTTTTTTCCCCCCCCCCCCCCTTTGTCCTTTTTCACCAAATTTGAAATTTTTTTTTTTTACACAAAAGAACAAAAAAAAAAAAACTTTTTCCTCCAGAAAAAAAAAAATATATTTAAATTAAAATATAGTGTAGTTGATGAAAAACTTTTGAATTTTCAAGAAAACTTTTCTAAGAGAAAAATACAAAAAAAAAACCTTTTTTCTTATTTTACTCCTCCCCCTCTTTTCCCTCTTTATCGCTAACGCCCCCTCTCTCTCTCTTCCCACCCACTCGAATGTAATTTATTCTTTTCCAGTAGTCTTATTTTAATATTGCATTTTCGAAAAAAAAAAAAACCCGCAAAGAGAATAATTGCGACTCTTGAATTTCGTTTTTTACTCCAAAAAAAAAAGTAAAGAGAAAAAGGATGAGTGAAAAAGAATGAGTGAGTGAGTGAGCGAGAAAGAAAAAAAAAGGAAGACGAAAAAAGGTAAGAAAAAAAAGAAAAAAATCCGTTAATATATACGCGTATTAAGTATGCGACCTGGAAAAAAAAATTTAACCTAAAAATAAAATTAGAATATCGTCCAAAATATCATCATCATTATTATTATTATTACTATTATTAATATCGCCGTTTATTACTATTATTATTATTATTATATATATATTTATATTTTATTTAATTTGGTTTCGGTATAAAATGATGAGATTTTGGCAAAGTGTGTGTTTCTCACCCATATTACAGACATTTTTTGAATTTAAGCCAGAACATTTAAATAATCTGACAATAAACGATACGTTTAATTTTATGGCTTCTTTCAACTTTAAACGTTCGTACTATTATCATCATCATTATCATCATCATTATTATTATTATTATCATTATTATTATTAGTACGAACGTTGTCGTATATTTTGTGTTGAATCTTTGATTAACCTTCGATTATCATCACGCCCTACGACTCGCATTTATTTTTTATTTTTTTTTTTTAATAAAAAAAAAACAATTTTAGTGACGTCATAGTTTTCTCATTCGAATAACTACCCCTCCAACAACAACAACAACAAACAAACAAACGACCGTACTACGAAATGATTTTTATAGTCTTTGACCTCCAAAAAAAAAGTAAAAAAAAATTTTTTTTTTTTTTGTTACATTTTTCCTTCTCTCTCTTTTCTTTTATTTAATTACTCACAACAAACAAAAAGGTTTGTTTATACGTAAGACGAACCTTTTCTTTCTCCGAAAAGGTTTTAAATTCCCTTCAGTTTTTTTTTTTTTTTTCCAGTAATTATTGACGAGAAAATTTTTGAAAATGAAATCATCAATAATATATAAATTTTAAAATCCTTCGAAAATTTCTTACGACCATTTATCTTACTCTCTGTCATTATTATTTCTATTATCATCATCATCATCATCATCATTATCACTTATATATAAAAACGTTAGAAAAAAAAAAAAGTTTTACACGTAATGGAATAAAATAAAAATAACGGTTAACAAAAAAAAATTAATGTTTTATGGTAATAAGTAAATGAAGAAGAATATAACAAGGAAAGAAAAAAAGTGTAAGAGAGAGAGAGAGAAGAATCATTGACAGTGACAAATGCGGAAATTATAAGTCTCATAAACCAGGCGCCTCTAATAATAATAATGATAATAATAATAATACAAAAAAAAATGAATAACAGTCACTTTTTGTCATTTATTACAACAACAACTACAACCGGGCTGAAGGTTTTTCAACTTAAAATTTCATCGAATTAAAAAAAAAAATTCCTGAAGGATTTCGATAAACCTTCTAGAAAAAATTTTTTCCGTTTCATTTAATACGCGACGACGAAAAGCAATAATAATAATAATAATAATAATAATAATAATAATAATAATAATAATAATAATAATAATAATAATAATAATAATAATAATAATAATAATAATTTGTAGAGAGAAAGAAAACGAAACGAATGGTAAAAAAAGGTTAAAGAATGAGAAAAAGTTAAAAAAAAAAAAAACGAAGAAGAAGAAGTCGTTAGAAAGAATACGCAGAAGTATTAAAAACGAAAGAGAGAGAAAGAGAGATATGAAGATTCGTAAAATAATAAAAGAAAGAAAGAGAAAGTAAGAGATTTTTCTTTCACATTGGATATTATTAATATTTTATAAAGGTTATTATTATTCGATAATGATGATGATGATGATAGGCGTATGATTTTGATCTCACTCAGTGAAAAAGGTTTCCTAGAGCATTTTTTACGTTGAACCTTTAAGAAACCTTTTTTCAATTTTTTTTTTTTCAACAACAACCTTTTTCGAAAATCAAAAAAAATAATAATTTAATTATTGTCATCATCATCGTTTAATTAAAAAAAAAAAAAAACTTTTCTAATATTTTGATTTTAAAATTAGGTTTTTTTTAAAAACTAACTAACTAATTTTACAATTATGATGATGACGACGACGATGACGTAAATGATTATGACGACATTTATATGACGTAATCGGTGAATAATAACACAATTACTTTTTCCACCAAAAAAAGAAAAAAAAAAGAAAAAAAATAGAGAAAATTTATCGAAATTGCCATTTGTTTAATAATATTACTTTTGATTTAAAGTTTTTTAAATCTGTCGTAAAATAATAATAATAATGATAATAATAATGATGATGGTGATAATGATCATAATAATAATAATAAGGATTACTAAGATGATCTTCGTGATGTTGACGATGATAAAAATGATAAAAAAAAAAAGTTACAAATTGAGTTTGAGTCGTTTCTTTTTTTTTTTTTTAAATGGCGGAAGAAGAGAAAGAAAAAAAGAGAGAGAAAGAGAGAGAGAGAGAGAGAGAGAGAGAGAGAGAAAGACGTATTACATGAAGCTTAAAATGTCCTTGACCCTTTACAAAAGGGGTCACAATGTCAAAAATCATATTAATAATATTAAGGTTCTTTTTAAAAAGTCAAGAGTATGAAAAAAAAAAGGAAATTTTTTTTGATTTTTTTTTTTTGATTTTTTTTTTTTGATTTTTAACCTTTTGTCCTTTTTTTTCCTTTTAAAAATTTCCTTTGACCCCTCTTCCTTCTCAAAAAAAAAATTAAATAAAAACTTTAATGATAATAATAATAATAATAATAATTTTTAAAAACATGTTTTTTTTTTAATAATAAAATTAACACACCAATTTTCTTTTGAGTGTAATTATTTAAAAAATTTCCCGAAGCGTTTTAACCAAAAATAAAAAATTTTTCCTTTCCCTAGTTTTTACTCCCCTAACGCCCCCTCATCCGCCCTCACTCTTTCTACAGGCTCAACCCTAAAATTTTCCCTCCGAATTTTCTTTCGCCCCAAACTAACTTTTCGTTTTTTTTTTTTTGTGTTAAACTTTTTATTATTTTTATTTTTCTCTCTCTCTCTCTCTCTCTCATTTTACACGAAACGAATAAAAAGTCGAAAAACCGGAAATGAAAAAGGGAAAAGGTTCAGGTAAAAAAAAAAACAGAAAAAAAGGTAGCGGAGAGTAAAAATTGTTTGTTTGTTTGTTTGCTCCTTGTTCATTTAACGTTTTTTATCCTTTTTTTTTTGCTTTTTTATTGCTCGGTTTTTCTTCTTTTTTTTTTTTTTGTAAAAAAAAAACCTTTTTCGCTTTTCCTTTGAACAAATAATAATAATAATAATAATAATAATAATAATAATTATTATTATTATTATTATTATTATTAAAACTGGGTATAATTTTCTTTGGAAATTTAAATTTTGCACACGATAAAATAAGATTAAAATAATTTAGTAATGAACCTTCGCTTCTTACGACTCACTAAAGAAGAGGAAGAGGAAACGGGGAGAGAAAAAACCTTTTCCCCCCCTTTTACCTGAACTCCCTTTCGCCCCTCTCCCGCCATCTTTCTTTCTAATAAATGCCTAGTAGGTAACTTTTTAGGGTTTTAATCTAGGAGAACAATATTCTAACTACCTTTACATGCCACGACCATTTGTCTTGAACGGTCAAAACACTTTTTTTTTTTATTATTTTCATTTCCTTTTTTCTTTATCCATTCATACATTCATTCTCTCTCTCTCTCATTTCTTTATTTCCTTTTATTATTTTTTCTTCCCCCCCTTAATTTCAACGGTGGCGGCGGTGGTAAAGTTTTTCCAAATTCGTTTTAATATTCATAAGGGTATTGTATTCATTTTGGTTTATGCACCAACTTTGAAAAACATAAATTTAAACTTTTTTTACTTTTTTCTTTTCTTTTCTGTATCGAACAATTTACAGAGAGAGAGAGAGAAAAAGAGCAAGAGAGAGAGAAGGAAATAGTTTAACCATTTAAATTTTTCTCGGTTTTTTTTTTTAATTTAAAAATTTTTTTTTACGGAAAAGTTATGAGCGACAGAAAGAACTTAAGACGGGAAAGAAAATTTTTTTTTATATTTATTTTCAAAAGGAAGAAAAACTAAAATTGAATTTAAACAAAAGGAGAAGAAGGGAAAAAAGAAGAAGAGGAGAGGAAGAATAAGAAGAATAAAAAAAATAAGAAAACATATTTCATTGGAAAATTCAAGTGGCAGTTTTTCTTTTTTTTTGAGAGAGAAAAATCTTTTCTATTTTAGAAAAGCTGACAAGAATCGACGTAAAGAATAAAAAAAAAAATAAAATGTTTTTTTTTTTTTGTCTTCTGCTAATCTTAGATTTCTCTTGACAATTGGTTCCCGCTAACGCCGCCTCAAGGACAATCAAATTTATTTTAAATTTTTTTCTTCTTTTTTTTCTCTCCATTTTATCATTTTTTTCTTTTTTTCTTTCTCTCATTTTTTTTTTTTTTTTGTTCTCTTAAATTTATAAAAATGATGAATTTGGCGTAAAAAAAAAAAAAAAAAAAAAATAATAATAATAATAATAATAATAATAATAATAATAATAATAATAATAATAATAATAATAATAATAATAGTTCATTTAATTTTTTTAGAAAAAAAAACCAATTTATTTTTTCATAAATAAAATGTCGTCGTCTGCTTTTACGTTATCAAACGAAAAGTAGAAATAAAAAAAAAAAATAAAAATCTACGAGAGAATTATGATGATAATAATAATTACAAATATCGAAAACGGTTTTTAAAAAAAGGAGAAATAAATAAATAAATAAAAAACTACCGGAGAGGAGTCCACTGGAAAACACGAAAAAAGAGAGAGAGAAAGAGAGAGAGAGGGAAATTCGTTCATTTCGTATTTATTTTGTTTTCGTTAAGCCAATTTTTCTTTTTTTTTTTTTTGTAATTTCTTTTCTCCTTTTCTTTTCTCTCCTCCTGTTTCTCTCTCTCTCCCTTTTTCATCTCTACCGCTTTTCTGCCAAACCGAAAACGCTTTTCCTATCATTTTTCATTTCTTTTTATCCTTTTTTTTTTTTTAAGCTCCTCAAAACTTGTTTTCAATAATTGAATGAAAATAAAATTTTTTTTTTGTCCCTTTTTTAATAATTAAAGCACGGTTTTAAAATTATTAAATACCTCGCAACTACGTCATCATAACCGTTTCAAAAAAACTACAAGCAAAACCCTTCTTCTCCCCTAACCCCTCCTCCCCCCAAAAAAAAGTAAAAAACTTTAAGTATCAAGAAACTAACGTAAATCAACCAACAATTCATCGATTAAGGTTATCTTGTTGGCAACACCTCACATTAACACCCTTCTCATTTAAACTTATAACGATAATAATAATAATAATAATAATAATAATAGTAATAATAATAACAGCGATTATAATGACGACGATGATGAAGATGATGATGATGATAATGATAACATTACCCTTTGAAAACATGTTACGCTACTACACGATATTTAATCATTCATTTTTTATGAAACAAATTTTTTTAAAAATGAGAGAGAAAGAGAGAGAGAGGGGGGGAATTCAAAAATTTGACGAAATACCGTTTAATACTAAAGTCATTAATCATTTTTGAAATTTTTGGTTTTTATTATTATTATGATTATTATTATTATTTTTAAAAACTTTTTTATTTTTTTTAAACGTTTAAAGTTATTTATCGTGTGCGTGCCGCATTAATAAGTTACTACTAGAAAGCTCTACGTGAAAGAGTGATCGAAACGCTAGGAGGAGGAAGAGGAGGGGAAAGAGGAGGAGGAAGAGAAGAGAAAAGAGGAGAAGCAAATGAGAAATTTTTTTTTTTTTTTTTGGAGAAAAAAAAGGGAAAAATACACAAGGTAAAAGACCTCACGCACTCTCACGCATCACCAAACATTAAATTTCCCACCAATTAAACACGCATAAAATGACCGCGTTGGAAACCGACATAAATTTAATTAAACAACACATTACTCGACTCGAAACATTAAAATGTTTAATTTTTTTGCTTTGTTTTAATAAATAAATAAATAAATAGCTAAGCCGAAACAAATTAATAATTTATTTTTAGGTCCGAACAAAAAAAAAGTATAGGCTTACTGCCACCACCACCGCCACCTCGAATCGATAAATAAAATTTTCTTTTTTTCTTTCTTTCTTTCCTTTTTTTTTTACCGAATTAAATCTTCTGAAATTAATTATTATTGAAATTTATTGTGTTGAACACAAAAAACATTTTTATTTTTTCTTTTTCCCTTAGTCTAGTCGAATTATATTAAAATTATTAACGGTTATAATGCCGTGTTTAACGACATTAATTCTTTTTTTTCTCTATCTCTATCTCTCTCTTTCATATTATATATTTTACGTGAGAGATAGAGAAAAAGAACAACAAAAACGTACGTTTCAGTTTCATTTAACTTTTTTTTTCGGTAAAAATTAACAAAAAAATAAAACATATTGTACACGTTGCTTACGTCACGAGTTACGAGAAAAAACTACGTTTATTATTATTATTATCATCACGATAGATAGGGGGAGGAAGTGTGGGAACAGCGGGAAGTGGGGTGAGGGAAAATAACAACGAAATCAAATTTCCTATCATCCGTTTGTTAAAAGATTACGAGTCTCATTTATTTGTTGTTTATCTTGTTTATTAGAATTAATAAGAAAATTTAATAATTTAAATCTCTCTCTCTCTCTCTCACTCACTCACTCACTCTCCTCATCGTCAAGTTTGTTAATACAAATTAAATTGGTTAACACCTTTTCTAGAAACTTCTAATTGTGTTATTGATTCCCGTGTTATTATTATATACGCATCGTTTTCTTTTTCCTCCGTTTGTTTTTCGACGCGTCGGCGGTTTTACTTTACTAAAGAGAAAACATCCGAACGATTTCACTCTTTTTCATTCTTTCTCTCTCTCTCTCTCTCTCTCTCTATAAGATCAACCGTTTTTCTCTCGTTCGCCAGTTTAACCGAGACAGTCAAAGAAAGAAATTCTTTTGATAATTCAATACTCCGATTTGAAATTCAAACGTAAAATAAAATCAACGTTTTCAAGAATTTACGTTTTTTGAAAATCGACGAAAGTAAAAAGCAGATAAAGCTAGGGAGAGAGAGAGAGAGAGAGGAAAAAAAAGAGAATAAAAATTTCGAAAGAAGAAAAAAGAGAGATAGGGAAAAGGAAAAATGATTTTTAAAAGAAGAGAAAGAGACGGAGAGAAAACGTAAAATTAGTTTAAAATTCAATTGTGAAGAAAGAGAGCGAGAGAGAGACAAACAACAACAAACAAAAAATATTTGTTATTTTAAAAAGTAGAAAATCATTAAATTAAAAACAATCAGGTTTTGAACATGAGAGGATTTTTAAAAAAAATCCATTCAATTTTTTTTTTTTTTTTCATTTGCATCATTATTATTATCATCATCATCTACATCGAATTCGAAAAATTTTTCTTTTTTTTTTTTTTTTTTGGAAAGTCGTTTCAAAAAAAATAATAAAAGGAAGTAGAAAAGGAAAAAAGGATTGGGAAAAACCTTTTCCGGAAAATTTAATAACATTTTAGAATTTCACGATCGAGTTAGTTTTTATTTATAAATAAATAAAACTCGATCGCCATTTGAGTAATGAATCGTTTACGGTTTGAATATTTTTTTTCATTCAATGAATGAATGAATGAATGAAAAACAATCTAGAATGAAAATTGACCAATTTAAATAAATCCGAAACAAAACCAAAACAACAACCGACTTTTAAAAAACGAAACACGAAAAACTCGTTTTATTAAAAGAAAACATTTTAACAAACAAACAAACAAAAATGATAATAATAATATTAACAATATGAAAATCTTATTATTATTATTATTAGCACGATTGAATTTTTCCGCCTTTTTTTCCCTCCCCTTCTAGTTTCCGGTTATGAACAATTTCCTGTAAATATTCAAATCATTTCATTTAAATTCAATAATACGATTGAAAAAAAAAAAAAAGTTTTTGAATTTTCCAACACTTACAACCTTTCCTGCTGCTGCTGTTGTTGTTTGTTACCCCGTTCGTTATGATTTTATTGATTTTTATAAAACAAACATTTTTTTTCAAGTTTTCACACTGTCTATATGAAACCGGAAGAAGAAGAATGAAAACCGTTCAATTCTCACTCAATGACCAAATGTCGCCAAATTTTCATAAAGTGAGACAAACGACAAACTATAAATTTTATTAAATAACAAACGGTTTGTTTGTTTGTTTTCTTTATCCGCACATCATTTTTTTAGGTTTTGATTGATAAATGAAAGAAAAACGAAAATCAATACGATGAACTGATTATTATTATTATTATTATTATTATTATTATTATTATTATTATTATTATTGTATTTTTATCATAAAAACATTAAATAAAAAATAAAATGAAAACGAAAACAAACTTTATTTATCCAGAATGATTGATTGATGAATTTTTTCCAGATACTTTTTTTTTATTTCTTATATTTTCCCCTCCTCCTTCCTCCCCTCTCCCCCTTTCTCCTCTCCTTTTCTTTCATCCTATCTTCCTTCCTTTTCTAACTTTTTTCTTTTCATTATACTTTTAAAAAAAAAAAAAAACAAAAACAAAAACAAAAGGAAACGATTGCCACGAAACTTAATAACGAATAAAAAAAAAGAAATTTTTTTCCGTTTTCGAAAAAATTCGGGATGAGGGCAAAAAGGGAAGAAAGTAATAATAATAATAATAATAATAATAATAATAATAATAATAATAATAATAATAGTTAGTATTATTATTATTAAACCGGTAAAAATTAAAACATAATTATTTAACAACGAATTTAATTACCGAACAAATTTCTAAAGAAAAAATATGAATAATTTTATTCGTTATTGTTGTTACTTTTACCGTCGTTGTTATTGCCGCGGTTGTTGTTATTGTTGTTTGTTTGTTTTGTTAGTAATAAAATACACATTTCGCTTTCTTTTCTTCTTAAATAAGATTTATTTTATTATTTTTTTATAATTCGTAATAATAAAGAGTTTTGGTTCGGTAAAATTTCCTGAAATTCAGGAAAATTAAATATAAATATGTATATTTAATAATAATAATAATAATAATAATAATAATAATAATAATAGTAATACCGGAGCCGAGAATAATGAAAAAAAGAGAGAGGGGGAGGAAGGGAGAGGAGGTGGGAAATTACACAAAAAAACGATGAGTTTAACATTTCGGTTTTAAACTGATAAACTTAACTGATAAACTGATAAACTTTTTTTTTTTTTTTTTTTTTTAATTAAAAAAATTTTTTCCCGGATATTTTTAAACTTTTTTCCGAAACCTAAAAAATGATGATAATAATAATAATAACAAATCGTTTTTAATGAAAAAGCATGTTTGGTTTGACGTTCAAAACTTCCTTTTCGGGTTTCGAAACGAAAAAAAAATCTAATGCCACGATTATAATTACTATCACCTATTTATGAAAGGTAAACCATAATTAAAAAACAGAGATGACCACGCACGCACATTCCCACGCACTTTTCCTTCCCCATTTATTATTATTATTATTTTCTTTTTTTGTTATCAAAAACTTTTTAAATTGCGACTGTCAGTAATAATAATAATGAAAACAACAACAGCAGAAAGAAGAGAAAAAAAAGAAAAGAAAACAAGTAAAGTTTTTAACCGCAAAATGGATTAATTACGTGTAATTAGATTTTTAAATAAAAAAAGTTTTTTATTTTTTATTTTTTTTTTTTGCGAAAAGGAAATGAAAAATAATAATAATAAAAAATATAAATATAAATCGAAAAAAAGTGCCTGAAGACAAAAAAGAAAACAAGAAAGTGGAAGAAGGAAACTAGAGAAAGAAAGAAAAAAGGAAAAACTTTTCGCCGATTTTCTTTTTTTTTTATCCCTTTCACATTGTTTTTCACCATTTCAATAACCAAAACTTTGATTTTCTTTTTTTATCTCTCTCTCACTCTTTCTATCTCTCTTAACACCTCACTTTTTTCTTTTTTTTACCACCGTCATTTAATTTCTCGTTTTCCTATCTTTTGTCACTGGTTTTCTTTTGCAGGAAATCACAAAACGTTTATAATATTATTCGGTTCAACATTCGAATTGAATTGTTAACCGCCGCCATTTTTAAAAAACTCAACAAACGAACAGTTTTTAAAACCTTAAATTAGGCAATTAAAGATGATAGAATTTTTCTCTCACGAATACAAAACTTTGATCCTGTCGCCATCTTAATTTATTTATCCGTCAAAATCGTACAATCCGATTCAATAAACGATTCCAAAAATTTTTTATATATTTTGTCCAGTACGAAAACATCTCCATGTAACTTTTTATAATCACGTACTTTTAATCGTGTAACATTCGTTTGCAAAAAAATTAAAATTCAACCGTTTTTTCTTCTGCCACTTTCATTTCACAATGATCCGCCGAAATGTGATAAAGATTATAAAATCCGGATAAAAATCCGTTAGAAAATGAAAATTTTCCTTTTCGATTTATTTTTATTTTCTTATTATTATTATTATTACTATTATTATTATCATTTCATTTTTTCAAAAATATACAATATGCCATTTAAAAAATAAATAAATAAATAAATGACGTAAAGAGAAAGGCGGCAAGGAAAAAAAAATGGCGCGAGTTATAAATGTGAATAAGTAAATTCACATGTTTATTTTTTTTTGAAAAAAGAAAAGTGAGTGCGGCGGAAGTGAATAAAGAAAAAAAAATATAGAAAAGAAGAAGAAGGCACTGTAGAAAAAAAATGGGGTGGGGGTAGGTGAGAGGAGGGGAGGTGGTATCAAATGGGAGTCAAAGATATAAAATAAAATTGAAACATGAATTTTTCATTAGTTTTAAACTCATTTACAAAAAAATATTACATTCAAAATCTTTCGGCTAGAAAAAAAAAAAATTATATATATTTTTTTTCATACACCGAATCGGCCCCCCCCTCATAAAACTTTCAAAAAAAAAAAAACCCAAAAAATATCGGGGAGTCAAAAGAAGCAGAAAATTTTTTATTTGTGTGTGTGGGGGGAGGGGAAACCCTTTGAATTTTTTTTTTAAATGTTAACATCGAATCTCGATTTTTTTCTCTCTCTCTTTCTCTGTCCGCCATTTTGTTTTTATTCAATTTCCATTATTGTTTCACTTCTTTTTCGGCGTTAAAAAAAGAAGTGCAAGCGGGGAGTGGGATGGGGGAGGAGGAGAGGGAAAGGAGCATAAAAAGAAAGAAAAGTAGAAGGAATGGAAAAAAGATTTTTTTTTTTTTAAATAAAAAAAAATGAAAGTAAATTATCGTAAACTTTTTTTTTTTTTTGTTTCCTTTCTCTTTGACCTATTTACATATATATATTTTTTTTCTTTCCTTTTTTTTCCATTTTGCTTCAAAAAAAAAAAAAAAAACGACCGTCCGAGAATGTGAAAATCAACCTCGCCCATATTTTAACTCCCGGTGGAATTACCTTAAAACATGCTTTTAAATCGTATATCGCGTGAAACCGTCTGGAACACACCAATTTTATTTTTGACAATCATTTATTTATTTACTAACACACACACACACACACATACACAGACACACACACGTAGCACTCACTCACACACTCACATATACACACGCATCGCACTCACACACACACAAAAACGTACCTTACATCAATTTTTCCTCTGTCTGTGTGTGCCACCAACTCTTAACGTGATCGTTCTCACCATATGTTTTTCATAAGCACAACAATTTATTTAAATAAATAAAAAAATTTAAATGATTCTTATACATTATTTATAAAAAACGATGATGATGGTGATAACGTTATCAGAATCTTATTTAATGGAGAAAAATTTCTTTTTTTTGTGCGCTTTGTGAGTTTTGTCATTGATGTATCAAATTGAAAATAATTAAATATAATGATAATGATAATGATAATAAAAGAAAAATTGTTTTCTTTTATTTTCACCTTTTTTTTTTATTTTAAAGCTTTTTATTAAATCTATTATTATTATTATCATTTGAATAACTTTTTTTACTTTTTCTTTTTTTACGATGATTAAAAATAATTTCCGGTTTTCGGTTCAAGATATTAAAACAAAAACAAAACGAAATGAAATAATAATTTTTTTTCCCTTTTCTTTTCTTTCCTTTTTCCGAATTTTTTTTTTTTTTTTTAGTAATAAAAACGATGATGATAATGATGATATGGCAAAATGAAAAGATCAAAAGATTACGTTGTGACTTTTTTTTAGAACTTTCCCTTCACTTCCCCTTCCCCCCCCCCAAAAAAAAAAGAAATCGAATATTTAAAACGAGAAAATTGTTAAATTTTTTTTTTCTCCAGTCAATTTTCCATCTCTGAACGATTGATTCATTTTCAAATTAGATTTTATTCGTTTCGTTTTCATTTCAAAAAAAAATTTGATTTTTTCATTAAAAACGTTTATAAAACAGT
>NW_002987260.1:374275-378568 GCF_000006295.1 Pediculus humanus corporis | reverse complement strand
TACGTAATAATAATAATAATAATAATAATAATAATAATCGGTTGAAACGAATTCGAAAATTTTTTTTTTATTTCGATGAAATACGTAAAAGTGTTTTTTTTTTTTTTTTTACATATAATAAAATAATCTTAAATTTTACTTAAAACGCCTTTCCCTTCCCCTCCCCTCCCCTTCCGTCCTCCCCTCAAAGAAAAAAAAAGTTTTAATTTGTTTTCATTCATTCATTTCTGTCCTCCTCCTCTCCCCTCCTCCTCCCCCTTCTCGTTCTCTTTCATTTTTCTTTTTAAAACTATCTTTTCTGTTTTTAACAGAATTTAAAAATAAGTTTGTGTGCAAAAAAATTTGAAACAAGAAATAAAAAAAAAAAAAAAAGAAAAAAGGAAGAAAGGGAAGAAAGGAAAGAAAGGAAGAAAGGAAAAAAGGAAGAAAATGTTTTTTTTGTGACAAAGTCAAAAGAAAGAAACAGATTGTCACTTTTAAAAAAAAGGAAATGAATGTAATTTATATATATATATATATAAAGAGAATTAAAAAAGTTTTCAACCTTTTTTTTTTTGACGACGACGATGACGACGATGATGATGGAACGACATGTGTGCGTGAAAGTTTGTTTTTTTTGTTTAACTTTCATTACATGTTATTATATTAAAAATCTTTTTTTTGGAAAAATAAAAAGAAAATGTCGATAAAAATGTAAGAAAATAATAATAATAATAATAATAATAATAATAATAATAATAATAATAATAATAATAGTAATAATAATAATAATAATAAGGAATAAATTGTTTACCGTTACAAAACGACGCACATGATTTAAAATTTTCTTTTTTAAAAATGAAAGAAAATCACGAAAAAAATGTCGGATAATAATTTTTTTTTTTTTTTGTTACCCGATTTGTTACACCCGAAGCACAAAAAAAAAAAAATTTCATTTTGTGCGAACGTTTAACAAAAAAAAAAATAAAATGGAAGAAATAAAAGAAAGAATGAAAGAAAAAGAAAGTAAGGAAGAGAAGAGGAAAAAAAAAGTTTATGCTTGCCCGCGTTAACCCCCCTTCCCGCCCGCCTTCCTCCCGTTTTCTTTCTCGATTTTCTTCCTTTTCAAAAAAATTAAATTAAAAATTCTCGGCACAAAATCAGAGAAAGAAAGAGAGAAAGAGGAAGAGGAAGAGAGGTAATATGAGGTTTTAAGTGAGTAAAAGAAAATTGAAAATTTTCTTTAAGAGCTGAACAACCGAACGCCGTTTTCAAAACAACCAAAACCTTCTCGAACGATACAAAAACAATCGAATTGTTTCCTGTTTAATAAAAAATTTCTATCATCTTTCTTGAATATTTTTCCTCTTTTTTTTTTCTGTCGTTTGTTGGTTGTTGCGATGCCGTCGGAACAACCAACAAATCGCAAACAGATAAATAAAAAAGTATATATACATATATCGCATGTTTTATAAAATAAATAAATAAATAATCGCGTTTTGAATTTATTCACTCGAATTTTACTGGTACAAAACAAACAGAACGAAAAAAAAGAAGGTGGAATGGGGGAGGGCGGGGGGAGAGGAGTCGTGTTGCCATTCACTTTCTTTTCTTTTTTTTTTTTTTTCATTTTCTCCAGCCGAACACGTCATTTCTGAAATTTTAAGAATGAATTCAACAAATATCCAAAAGTGAATGACAATATAATACAAGTTTTATCATGACGTAAAGGTCATGTTGTTGTTGTTGTTGTTCCCGTTTTATCTATCTCTCTCTCTGTCTGTCTGTCTCTCTCTTTTTCATAAGAAAAACGTAGAATGTTTTTTTTTTTTTTGAAAAACTTAAAAATTTTTGTTTTTGTTATAAACAAAAAAGTCTCGACATAAAAAACTGGTACGAAATTTTTATTTGTTGAGGTGGAGGAGAAGGAGAAGAACGAGGAAGGGGAGGGGGGTTATAAACAAAAAAATTAACGATTTTTAAAAAGATTTTCTTTTTTTTCCCTTCCCCCCACTTTTTTCTTTCCTTTTTTTTTTTAAACAAAATCCTAACAAAATAATATTCGTTTTTTGTAAAAAAAAAAAAAAAAAAAAAAAACAATCGAAAATAATTTAACCGAATTGTCCAGATAATTTTATTTTTATCATGGAAAAAAATATTTTCTCCAAAATATTAATGACACGTACAAAAAAAGAGAGCGAATAAAAATAGCACAAGAAAAAAATTTACACGCGTTTGTTGTAAAGTTAAGTAAGTAACCATCATCAAGTAACGAATCAAAAAAAAAAATTTTTTTTTTTTTTTTTTTTTTCCCGGTTATCCCCGTCGTAAAAATTTTGACGTAAAAAAAATTTTTTCCATCTTTCTCACTCTCACTCTCAGTCTCTCTCTTTTCTCCAGTAAATCCGATTTTTTTAAACTCCAGAATCTTTTTTTTTTTTTACTTTCCACTCCTTTTTTTTTTTTACAACATAAAAAAAATTTTAAATGATAAAAAGCCGAATGAAATACATTAGGATTTATATGCGTACTAACAAAAATGAAAAAGGAAAAAGAAAAAGGAAAAAAAAAAAAAGGAAAATTTTTTAGAAAATTCTAATCCCACGTATTTTTTTACACGATCGTTCAAAACATTAAAAACGAATCCAATAAGACAAAAATCACTTTATCAATATATACGTTGGGGGCGAGACGATTGAACATTATCATTCATTTCCTTTTGTTTTATTCGCACGATTTCAAAAATAATAATAATAATAATAATAATAATAATAATAATAATAATAATAATAATAATGGTAACGATGCCAAAGAATAGCAGAATACACAGGAATTTGAAAATTAAAAGCTGTCGGAGAGTTTCAAAAAAAAAAAAAAAAAAGGAAAATAACTTCCGGTCGTTGTACAAAAAAAAAAACGCTGAGATAAATTTCTCGTTGTAGGAAAGGAATTAAATTTAATTTTCGTAAAGTTGAAACGTGAAATCGTGTTTTTAACGTGGAAGTAGAATCGGAATGTGTCGTATAGGTCTCTTTGACAAATGCATTGTCGAAATGAAAATAATAATGATGATAAGGAAAAAAGGAGAAAGGAAGAGAAGAGACATACAAAAGTTTTCGATTGAATTTAATGAACGTTTATTAAAAATTATGATTTCGAATAATTGAAATCGCGCATCCGTGATTAATGGACGTTACGAGAAAGAGAGAGAGAAACAAACAAAGCGCGTAATTTTACTGTGCTATGGTAAAACGAATGACGTGGAATATTTCTAAAATTTTCCGTTTTAATTACAATTTCTGTCTCTCTGATGGTAAAGCGACCGTGTAAAATACATCATTCGTAGCCACATTTTCAAAAAAAAAAACAAGAAACAGAGAGAAAGAGAGAAAAAGGAAGAGAGGAAGAGAGAAAGAGAAACGTGAAAACTGATGGTTGTGGGAAAATTTTAATTGTATAAATTTAACGGCCGGATTAAAATCGGGTCAAAAGTCATGTTAAAAAGGCCAAATAAAATAATACCACCACCTGCTGAAAGATTTCATTCGTGCGTAAGAAAATTCGAAAAATAGAAAAAGAGAGAGAGACAGAGAAAGTGAAAAGCTGAACCTGTTAAGAATTTAATTGCCGGCAAACAAACAAAATTTTAACGGAAAAAAAAAAAAACAAAAATTTGTCAACTTTTTTTTTTTTAATTCCGGTTTCACGTTTCAGTAGATATTCCAGTGGTTTCAGTTTTTTTTTTTTGCATTCCGATTATTATTATTATTATTATTAT
Organism: Pediculus humanus corporis; assembly: GCF_000006295.1. Lineage (NCBI taxonomy): Eukaryota > Metazoa > Arthropoda > Insecta > Psocodea > Pediculidae > Pediculus > Pediculus humanus. The sequence goes on along the minus strand of NW_002987260.1, from coordinate 374,811 downwards.
TATTATTATAATTTATTAACTTGGTATTAATTGTGTAAAACCGACAAACATACGGAAAAATTTTTTATTATCCTCATCATCATCATTATTACGCTTTATCAGAAGTTTAAATGTAATTTCGGGAAAAGGAAAGTAAAAGAATAAAAAAGATGGGGGGAAGAGGAGAAGGTATAAAACGTAGAAAACAATACGAGAGAAAGAGAGAGAGAGAGATGAAAAATCGTAAGACGATAATTTAATACATAGATTTAAGTTTTTATCCGAAAATAAATAAATAAAGTGTTAAAAATATATCAAACAACAAACGCATTTCGATCGAAAAACATAATAATAATAATGATAAATTAACTATCTTATAATAAAAATAAGAAATTGCTTAGCTAAACAAACAAAAACAAACGTTTCTATAAAATGTAACAACATTACCGGATGATTCTCTATATCCACGTCAAAAACAATTTAAAAAAGAAAATGAAAAACCCGTCAAAATAACAACAAAAAAAAAAAGAAAAGATTTTATCTCTCGGAAAAAAAAG
>NW_002987260.1:366550-374190 GCF_000006295.1 Pediculus humanus corporis | reverse complement strand
TTAAAACCTTATTAACTTGTCAGCCATTGAAACGTGTTTAGAAACACAAAATGGAGGATCAAATTTCATGTTTTGAATTCAAATATTGTATTTAATTAATTGAAATGAGAAAACAATTTCGGTCTCTTCTTTGAAAAAAAAAAAAAATACTTTTTTTAACTCGTGATAAGAAGACCTTACAACGACAAACAAAACAAACAGAAAAAGCAAAAAAAAAAAAAAAAATTTGCATATAATAATTTTTTATCACGAAACAAACAAGCACACACACACACAAACTAATTTTTTTTTTTTCCATTCCTTGCCTTTCTTTTCCTTTTTGTTTCCTTTTTGTTTCCTTTGACCCGATGCATACATATATCATTCTCATTCCACTTTTGGTTTTTGTTGCCACGATGTCTTCATAAGTCAAATAAGTTGTATCCAAAGTAACGCCCAACTTTTTTTCTGTTGACTTTTTTAAAAAAAAAAAAAAATTCAACAAACGGATCGTTTCCGTTTGTTTTTTTTTTTTTTTGCATTAAATAAATTTTATTTATGGAAGAGGAGAAGAAAAAAAGCAATTTTGCCATTTTTTCATTTTTTTGGCTGATTTCGTTAAGTTATTACTGGAGAAGTTAATAAAAAACAAAAATATTTCAAATTAATTCCCTCCATTTTTTTTTTTTTTTTTTTTTAAAAAACTCATTGAATTATTATTATTATTATTATTATTATTATTATTATTATTATTATTATTATTATTATTATTATTATCATTATTATTATTATTAAATATTGTTTGTCGATATAAGTAAACAAACAGATGATTTTGACAATTGTTTTTAAAAAAAAATCAGATCAAAACAAGAGAAAACCAGGAAAAAAACAAAAAACATAATTTTATCCGGTTCATTTCCGTTTTCGATTCTCAGTTTTTTTTCCTTTTTCTTTTTTTTGTTTTTCCAGTAATTATTTAAACGACTTCACTTTTTTCGAAACTGCCAACATTACAAAAAAAAAAAAAGAAACGATTAAAATTTTAAAACGTTTCAACACTTTTATTTTAACGGAAACGAAACATTTTCCAACAAAAAAAAAGAAAAAAAAAACAAAAGAAAAGGGAAACGACGTCATTAAATTAAAACTATCATTATTATTAGTATTATTATTATTATTATTATTATTATTATTATTATTATTATTATTATTATTATATTGAATGAAAGTAAAAAAAATAAAATTTTAAAGAATCGAAAATATTCGAAAATTTTTCGACGTTATCACGATTTCCAGACTTTGTTTATTTTGTTTTTTCATTTTCCACTTTCTCTCTCTCTCTCTTTTTCTCACGCTTTTTTGTAAAAAAATTTGACGAATCGAAATAATTTTTTAATTTTAAGGAAATGTTTTTAAAAAATAAAAAAGAACAACAACAAATTTTCACCCGATGATAATAATAATATTTATCGAACGTTAAATGACTTGTTGGGGGGAGAAAAAGGAGGAAGAAAAGGGGAAAAGGCCGAAACAGTAATCAAAACCTTTTCAAAACCTTAAACAATAAAATTTACATTTTGAATAATTAAATTTAAAAAAAAAAAAATTTGATTCGTTTTAATTAAATTTTTTTTTTCTTTTTTTTTAGAATAAAGGGAATATTCTGGAATTTCTGGAATCGATTTTATCTATTAACTATGATCATATTATTTTAATTTTTATTTTCCTTTTCATCTCATTCATTCGAACTCTTTAAATATTTTTTTCCTTTTTTTTACGAAAAAAAAAACATGGCGAAAAAAAAAGCTGACGTCATCACGATTTACTCCCCAGTAAATTAAAATCACAATTTGCTCCTTTTTTTCTCGGCTCCTTTTTAACTTTTCGATTTACAAAAAAAAAAAAAATATTAAAATTCAACGGAAAAATTTTTCATAATTCGAATTCATTTATTATTATTATTATTATAACTCCCACGCATAAAAAAAAAGAAAAAAAATTCTAAAATTTCATAATTTATCTCGCAATATTTAATAAAAAAAAAAAAAAAATTCGTCATTTTCTTTTTTTTTTTTTGGGGGGGATTAATGGCGGAAGGAAAAAAGTTAAAAAAAAAAAAAAAAGGTTTTTATCATTTTGATTAAAAAAAATTAAAACCTTTCGTCGCCATTAAAAAAAAAAAAAAAAAAAAAAAAAACCCTTTTTCCAGTATTATTTCCCACCCTTCCTCTTTCTTTTTTCCCATTCCATTACCTCCTACCCTTTACCACTACCATTTCCGTTTTTCTGCTGTCTCCACTCCCTTGAATTTCCCACCTCAACTTTTTACTCGTTCAACGTGTTAAATACAAAATAAAAAAAAAAAAAAGGAAAAAAAATTGTATTTGAAATAATAATAATAATGATGGGGATGGTGATGATGATGATAATGATAATAATGATGATGATGTTGATGACGATTTTTTTTTTAACTGTTGAAAATGAGAAGAACTATTATTTGTCACAATCGTCAACTTTGTTAAAAAAAAAAAAAAAAAAAAATTATTTCTGACAAAGTGAGAGAATTTTTTTTATATACAAAAAAGGAAAATGTTCTTCTGCCACGAAGACAATTTTTTTTTTTTCAACGTCGTTTCTTTAGGTTTTTTTTCTGCATCGTAGGAAAAGTCTCAGAAAATTTTTTTTTATCTTAAACTCCCTCAAAAGTGAGAAAAAAATTCTTTTTTACTAATAATAAATTTTCATTCAAAAGAATGTCATTCAATGAATGAAAATAAAATTATTATTATTATTATTTTTCCTTTTTATCTTATCCAATTCATTCATTTTTTCTTTCACTTGTGTTTTCCAAAAAAAAAAAAATTTATCCAGAATTACGTCAATCAGTTGTAACGAATAAGCCGAAAAAAAAAAAAATTAAAATAAAAAATTAAAATAAAAAATTAAATTAATTTAAGATAAAAGATTAAAATTTTTATCATTAAAAAAAGATGGTGGAAGCAGAAGAAAAAGACGAAGAAGAAGGAAAATAAAAAAAAAAAAGGAAGCGCAGGTAGTGCTGAAAATGTCAAAATTAAATTTATTCAATCTTAAACTTTTTCGCTGATTTTAACAAAAAAAAAAAAACGTATGAAAGAAACGTGAAAAAATTAAACTTTTAAAAAGCTACCTCCCCTCCCCTCCCCCCTCTCTCTCTTTCCTGGAAAGCGAGCGTGTGTGAGAGCGTGCAAGTGAGACACCATAAAAAAAAAAACAAAATTTTTTTTTTTGCAGTTCGTTACGAGAATACATCATTTTCAGATTAGATTAGAAAAAAAAAAAAGGTAAATAAGGAAAAATAGCAAAGACTAAAGTTCTAGCAAAAAAAAACCAACAGCAACAACAACAACAGCAACAGCGAAAAAATCCATAAAATTAAATCCGATAAGAGACGATTCGTATAATAAAATAAATAAAAGTTTCCAAAAAAAACGAAAAAAAAATTAAAACGGATTCAAATCGCCTGGAATTTTAAATGTCCAGACGACGACGAACGCAAAAAAAAAAAAAAAAACCATTTCGACTTCTTATTCCGATTATTTTTTTTTCTCCTTCTCTTTCCCCTCCCCTCGAAAAAAGGAAATATCTACTACGAACCGGAAGTAAAAAAAAAAAGGAAATTTTCCTCAATTTTAAATAAATAATTAATAAAAATAAATTTTTTTTTTAAACAACGAATTCGAAAAGTTTAAAAAGAGAGAGAGGAGGGGGGAAAATAAAAATAAAAATAAGAGGAAGAAACGAGGGCGAGGAGAGAGGAGGAAAAGAAGGGAGAAAAAAGGTTTAAAAATCTATAAAGAAAAATCTATCTTAAAAAAAAATTCAAAACCGGAAAATTTTCAAAGACTAAAATCTGACAATAAAAACAAATGGCGGAAGTTAAAAACCTGGAAAAATGGCCGGTTAAGATAAAAAAAAAGAAAGAAATTTCCTTTTTTCTTTCTTTCTCTGTTTCTCTTTCTTTTATAAAATCTTATTATTATTATTATTATTATTATTATTATTATTATTATTATTATTATTATTATTTACGTTTTTTCGGCTTTTCTTCCCCCCCCTGACATCGATTTCTATTTTTTTTTTTTTTTTCTCTTTAAATTCTCACTCATTTTTTTTCTTCTTCTTCTCATCATTAAACGACTTCGAATACATCCGATCGATCAATCAATCAATCAATCAATCCATCGTTTATTTTGATAATTATTAATACGAAAAAAAAAAAAGTTTTTAATTAAAACAGAAAGAGAGAGAGAAAAAAAAATTTTTTTTTTTAATTTTCCAACGTCAATTAATTTAATTTAATTTTTTTTTTTATTACTTATTAATTACGCTCGACTTTCTTTTTTTTTTTTTTTGAAAAATTTCCATAATAAACGTGAGAGAGAGAAAAAAAATGAAAAAAAAAGGTACGAAAAAGGAAAAAGAGGAAGAAGTAGAAGTAGAAGAAGAGAATAATCGAAAATAAAAATTTTTTTTAATGTCATTTATCGATCCGAAAAATTATTTATTTATTATTTATTACGTATGTTATGTATTATATTTAATTATTTATTTATTTATATTTAATTAAAACCAAAAAAAAAAAACGTCATACATAAATAATTAAAATTAATAATTAAAAACTTTATACGATTTATAATAATAATAATAATAATAATAATAATAATAATAATAATAATAATAATAATAATAATAATAATAATAATAACAATAATAATAATAAATATATAAAAAAAATAAATAAATAAATAAAAAACCTTTTTTTAATTTTGATAACAAGGTTATGTATTTATCAAACAATAATTTTTCTTCTTTATGTGTTTTTCTTTTTTTTGTTGTTGTATAATTTAATTAAACTTACATAATATTTATTTATGTATGTATGTAAATAAATTTTTTTTCCCCTTTTTTTCTTTTTTTCCCAGTCAAAAGAATTTCATGTCGTAAGGTAAACATTAATATTAAATTAAAAAAAAGAAAAAAATTATTCTATTAATGACGATAAAATTAAGGAAATAATAATATTATCTTTATTATCATCGTCGTCGTCTTTGTCATCATGATTATTATTATCATTATCATCATCATCATCATCATCTAAGTTATTCGGGTGGTAATTTATTTTTAACAATTGAATTAAATTTTTTTTTTTTTTTTTAATTTTTCCTTTGGAAAATGTCCTAAAGGAAAATTAAACAACAAAAATTAAAATTCTTTACTTCATTATTTACGCGGGGGGAAGGGGAGGAGTGAGAAGAAACAAAAAAAATTTAAGGAAAGACGAGGGGGGAATAAGATTTTCTAAAAAAAAAAAAAAAAACGGGGGAAAAAAATTTTTTTATTTCGCACATAAATAATTTTTCTTTTTTTTTTTTTTTATTGGGGGGGAGGTAAATCGACTTATTTTTTTGAAAGAAAAGGGAGCGGGAAAAGGGAGGGAGGAGAGGGGAAACGAAAAGGAATAAAAAAAAATATTAGGGGGCAAACCAAATTTCTTTCATTCTCGATTTTTACTTAAAAAAAAATTTCTTAAATCTCGCAACGGAATTTTTCTTTTTTTATTCCGAAACAAAATTTTCCTTTTTATTTTTCCTCCTCGTGTCTCCCCATTTTCTTATCATTCCCTTTTCCATTTACTCACTCACTTTATCTCTTCTATCTAACCATTTATCTCTCTTTTTGTCTCTTTAACTATCTGACTAACCGACTATTCTTCACCGCAAATCCTTCGTCATTTTATGATTTTTCACAGAGCATTTTCGACCCATCATTTCAATTCATTCAAAACGTTTTTTTTTTTTTCAACAAAGAAAAATTCGAAAAAAAGGAAAAATTACACGATGACCAACATAACGACAGTAAAATAAAAATAAATAAATAAATAAACTTACGTCAATAGAAATTTAAATAAATTTTTTTTAAAAAAATTTTCTTCAAGTCTTTATTCTCGTACGTTATTATCCATAATTTTCATTTGTTACATAAATCTGAAAAGAAAAAAAAAAACAAATTAAAAATCAATAATAAATCGATATCGATTATTAAAATACGTGAGAAAGAGAGAGAGAGAACTACTATTATTATCGTTTACAAGTAAATAATGATGATGATAATAATTCAAGTCATTAACGTTTTTTTTTTTTTTTTTACGACCGTCACATATTACGATTAAATAAAAATAAAAAAATTTTTTTTTTATTTCATTTTAACAAAATCAAAGTGACGTCATCGTTAAAATACACGTCACGTAGATTTTTTTTTTTTGTGGTGGTGGCGGCAGCGTCGGTGGCACTAGATCGATCCATTGCATGATTGTTTTTAATAATGAAATTACGCAGTAAAATAATACGTGACTGGATCGATCGAAACAAAAGGTTTGAATTATGTTTTATAGAAATCAAAAAAAAAAAAAAAAATCCAACAAACAAACAACAAACAACAACTCAAAGAAAAAAACTTTTAAATAATTCACCAAATGTGTGTGAAACTGACTAACACACACTCTCTCCAAACTCGAACTAAAGAATTTTAAAAATACATACATCATTTCAAATAACATTATTATTATTATCATTATTATTATTATTATTATTATGTGTTATCGATAACATAATTAACGTGACATTAATTTTTTTTCGAAAAATAAAAAGAAAAAAATTTTTTAAAAACGACGTCACGACGTTGTTCACACCTTTTTTTGTTTTTTTCAAAAGTATTAAAAAATTATTTATATTTTTAATGAAGTAATTTAAAAAGGAAGTGACGTAGTAGGGAGAAAAATCTAGAATTCGAATTCGAAAATGGAATCATGCGATTAATAGTAAATCCTCGTGCGTTGTTGTTGTTTCATAACCACTTTCATAACCGTTAAAAAACATTTTAAACGTTAATTTATTTTGACGTCGCCATTTTGTTTTTTTTTTTTTTTTTGGCGTGACGTATTAAGTAATAAAAAATATTAAAAACTAATTTACCGTAGAGACGAAACAAATAATTTAACTATTTACACGATTTTTTTCCTTTTTTTTTTTTTTTTTTTTTTTGGTAAAAGGAATCGGGCCCTAACTTTTTACCCGACATCACAACATCCATCAAATCCGTCTGGGTGGCATTGAAATTTTCCCATGGATCATTATTATTATTATTATATTTTAAAAACGAAAAGAGAACGAGAGAGGGGAAGGGGAAAGAGAGAGGGAAAGAAAGAGCGGTAATTTTTTTTTTTATTTTTGACTGATGTCGGAAAACCCCATTATGAAATTTTTTCTCACGTTTAAGTACAAAAAAAAAAAAAAAAAAGGTTCGAAACCATTTTTTTTCGCTTTCGTTTTTTCTTTTTTATTTTCACAAAGTAAATACATATATGTGTGTATTTATTTACTCTATGAAAGGGTTTTTTAATGTTTTAAAAAAGGGTAATAAAAAACACAAAAAAAAAAAGAAAAAATTACCCGGATAAATTTAATTTTTTCTTTTTCTTCTTCTTCTTTTTTTTAATTAAGTAGTAAAGAAGTTATAGTAAAAAAAAAAAAAATTACCGTGACGTCAACAAGATGAAAAAAATCTTCATAAAGAGTTACGATCCGACAGTAAAACAAAACCGGATACGTAATAAAAAAAAA
>NW_002987260.1:363117-366515 GCF_000006295.1 Pediculus humanus corporis | reverse complement strand
AGAAAAAAATTTTTTTTTTTTGTTTCATTTTCCCCGTTGTTAACTTCCGGTTTTTTTTTATTACGTATCCGGTTTGTTTGTTTGTTTGTTTGTTACGGTCACTCTTGTTTTCGGTTTATTTGTGACACCCAGAGGACCGTAAGCCACATTCTATTAAACCAATCCAACGACTCTAAAACTTGTAAAACAGTAATAAAATTAATTCCAGACACGTAGTCGTACGAAACGATTTAAATAATGCGTGCTCGGTGAGTATAAAAACTAATTTTTCTTTTTTTTAAGAAATAAAAAAAAAAAAACTCATTTTCTTATTATTAACAAAGGACAAACAGATTTCATTTCCTCCGACAAACAAAAAACAAACGCAGGCTCCGTAATTAATTAAGAAATCAAAATCCAAAATTCGAAATTATTAAAAAAAAATTCGAAAAAGTTTCACCCCCCGCCCCCGTCGCAAAAAATATTTTTAATTTTTTTCCTACCAGAAAATTTCATTTTTAAACAAACGTCATTTCCGTTTTACACACAACCTCACCGCCTTCTTTAGAACTCTACATTTTTTATTTTTGTTTCTCCTACATTTGTTTTTTTGTTAAAATACGTTAACACTTTTTTAAATAATTACTAATAATAATAATAATAATAATAATAATAATAATAATAATAAACCGTACGAGTTGAATTAAAAACGAGAGTAAAAAAAAAAAGGAGAGAGAGAGAGAAAGAGAGAGAGGGAAAACTCTTACGTAAGCACGATGAAAAACTCATTAAATCATTCAAAACTTGGAGAGAAAAAAAAAACCGCAAATTAATTAAACATTTAAATGAATATTATTATTTATTATGAATAATTAAAAACTTGTTACAACCAAAGTTTTTTTTTTAACTCATCAATAATTATTTAGAATTTTCTTTCATTATTATTATTATTATTATTATTTTTCTACGGTTTGTTAAATAAACAAAAAAAAAAAAAAACGCGGATCGATATTTTGCAAATTTTAACGAAAACTTTTTTTATATTCTCATCATCAATTTTTCCACAACAATTTTTTCACGTAGGAAAATTTTCTTTTTTTTTTTGTCGTCGTCTTTTACCATCGTAATTGCGACAAATAACGAAAAAAATATATCATTTCGTACTCACGCTTCAAAAATTCCAGTAACAGAATAATAATAATAATAATAATAATAATAATAATAATATTGGAATATTTTTCATTAATTTTCAAGGACGCCATTTTGTTTTCTTTTTTTTCTTTTTCTCACTATCATAAGGTTCTACGTGTTAAATCACATATTAATAATTATTTAGTTTGAATAGAAAAAAAAAACAAAAAAAACTCCAGAAATTTTTAAAAAATGAAAATTTTTTCTGGAATTAACAAATTCTCCAAAAAAAAATTAAATATAATTATATTATCCTGGAGAAGAAAAGGGGAAAAAACAAAACGTTTTCCAAACAAACAAAACTTTAATTTTTTTTCGGTAAATCGTAATTAATCATTAGTGAAATTTGTTTTCCAGAAAATTACCGAAACTGGAAAAACAAAAAAAAACAAAAAATCCAAAAGTTTCCCTCTCACTCTCTCTCTTGAAAAAAAAAAAAAAAATTTTCACGACCTTGAAAAATAAATTTTTTTTTTTACCTCCATCGTAAAATCCGCAATGCGAAACACGTGATCCAGTAAATGACAGTCGTAAAAAATAATAATAATAATAAAAACTGGAACGATGGAGAATATTTATTAATTACTACTATTTCTTTCTTTTTTTTTTTTTTTTAAATTTATTCCAGTCGAATGGAAACGATAAAGATTTATTTTATCATTAAGACGACGAATAAATAAATTCACAAACGTTTCGTCGTGTCAATAAGTCAAAAAAAAAAATTATTTTTACCCCTCCCCCTCCCTCGAAATTGGTTTTTATTTTGCGGCGGCATTAAAACCAGAAGACGAAAAATTATTTAAATAATAAATAAAAAAACTATTATTATTATTATTAGTGTTTATTTCACCTGCAAAATATTTTCGTTTTTTAATCCTCCCCTCCCCCGACTCCCTCTCCCAAGATATCATTTTTCTCTCCAACACCGCGGTTTGTAAAAAAAGGTAGCTAGCAAATACGTGACGACGTGTCAATAGTTATTCTCTTACACGTTAATCGTTTACACGGAAAAAAAAACCGGATACGGTTATCCGATGACGAAGAAAAGCGGTAAAAATTTTCTTTTTCATCATTTATCAATTTAAATTATTTAAGATGATGATGATGATGATGATGATGATGATGACATTGAATCATGATTTTTTACACGGTTATCAGATAAAAAGTGAAGAAAAAAAGCCTTGTAGAGAGGGGGAAGAGGGAAGGGGGCGAGTGTGGAAAAAAAAATTTATAACCGAAATCAAATGAAAATAAATTTCAAGTAAGAAATCACGATAAGATTTTTTTCTTTTTTTTTCTTTATTGTTTTCTTCTTCGGGTGTGTGAGTGCGCGTACGTGTACGTGTACGTGTGTGTGTGTGTGTGTGTGCGCGGGTGTATTTTCTTTCGAAAAGAAAAATGAAAAGAAAGTATAGAGAGAGACAGAGAAAAACACATTTATTACTAAACCAAAGCATTATTATTTCTTTATTTCTTTCTTTTTTTTTTTTAAATTAATTACGATTTATAGAATTTTTTAGAAAACTATAAAAATAAACGCTATAAAATTTTATAGAACGTCTATAAACCTTATAGCAGTTAAAAATTAGAACAACAACCGCACAGGACGCCATTTGAAAAACTTTTAAAACGGCCGACGGAGGAGTAAAAAAAAAAAATAATAATAATAATAATAATAATTTAACGAGTGAATTCACTAACGAGGAGATCGTTTGCACGAAAAAAAAAAAACATCGTGACGATAGAATATCTAAAACCACTTTTGCAAATTATATAACCGACCGCTCGAAAAAAAATAAAAAATTTTTTTTTCCAACGATCCATTTTACTAATTAATTAAACTCATTAACTTTATTAAAAAATTAAAAAAAAAGAAAGTTTTTTTCTTTTTTCTTTTTTTTTTTTTTTTTTTGATTTCGCAAGAGAGAGAAAGAGAAAGAGAGAGAGAGAAAGAGAAACGAAAAATGAGAAAAAAGTTTTTACTTTCCTTTTTACGTATATATAATATTTCACGTAATTATTATTTTTTTTGGGGAGCTAAAAGTGAGTGAAAAATACGCGAGGTGGGAGGGGACGGAAATTTTTTTTTTTTTTTTTTCAAATCAATTCGGTGGAAAAGGCTGGAAAAAGGCTGGAAATGAAGAGAAGAGGAAGATGTGGGAAAGGGTTACGGGGAGGGGAAAGGAGGGATGAAAAGTCGAGAAAAAAAAAACGAAAAATTATTATTT
>NW_002987260.1:358804-362558 GCF_000006295.1 Pediculus humanus corporis | reverse complement strand
TTTTGAATTTTGCAAAAACCCGAAGAAAAAGAAGAAGGAAAAAGAAAAAGAAAAATCGATTTTTATATATAAAAAAAAAATTAATTCGTTACTTTTTGTTTTTTAATAAATAAATATAAAATTAAAAAGAAAGAGAAAAGAATAAAGGGTGGTGGTGGTGGGGGGATGCGTGTAATTACAAAACGGAAACAATAAGAATACGACGAATCGTATAAACTACAACAGCAGAAAGAAAAGAAAAAAAAAGATGAAATTTTTTTTTTTTGTGTTTTCTTTTCGACAAAATTAAATTTTTTTCCTCAAAAGCATACGAACCGTTACGATCATTTTTTCTTTTTTGTATGCCAACATTCGAAACCTTCCGAGAATTCATGATGGACGCAATATATATGCAAGGCAAATGCCAAAATAAAAAACGTCTGAGGAAAAAAATAGGACGAGAGAGAGAGAGAGAGAGAAAGAGACAGACGTAGGACCAGTGAGAAATGTAGGATCGGAGATGAAGGAAACAAAAAAAAATGTAGGACCGAGTAGAAAGAGAGAGAGAGATGGGAAATGAGGTGGGATCATAGCTTTTATATATAGAAAAACAAAGATGAAAAAAAAAAAGTCGGGTAAGTAGACAATTTTTTATTATTTTTAATACAATTTATAATGTCATCGGAATTCCTTTTGGCAACACATGGAAATTATGCTCTTTTCCTTATTTCCCTTTTATTTTATTTTTTTTTTTGTCTCCGTTTTAAATAATTTTCTTTTTTTTTCTTTCTCTATCCTCTCTCCCATCCCCCGCGCTCTCTCTTTCCTAGAGAGAGAGAGAGAGAGAAAAAAAACAATGGCGACTGTGAAAAAATCCTTTTCCAATCTCTGTCTCTCCTTCCACATACTCGAAAATTTAATTTCATTTTTTTATTTTTATTTTTGTAAATTAATAAAAAGAAAAAATTTTTTGTGTTCCAACAAACGCATAACAATTCTTTAATTAAAAATACATCAAACAAACAAAGTACTAATTTTCGTTTGTTGTTTACGTTTTGAAAAAAAAAAAAATAATAAAGGATTCTCATTGGTCGATGGATCACTGAGTTCATGACTTAACTTTTTTTTTAACCTAAAATTTTGCTATTCTTTTATTATTTAAAAAAAAAAAGAGAGAGAGAAAGAGAAAGAGATAGAGAGAAAGAGAAGGAGAGAGAGAAAAAGAGAGAGAGAGACAAATGAAAAGAAAAAGAGAGGGAGATGAATGAAAATAGAGAAAGAGAGAGAAGAAGAGTTATAAAAAAAACGGTTTTTCCAACTCGTAGATTGTTATAATTATCAATCATAATAGTATAATAATAATAATAATAATAATAGTAATAACTTTTTTTTTCGTATCAATTTTTTTTTATTCCGACATTTTGTCTCATTCATTCTCTTTTCGCTCAAGTCTTTTGCAATTTTCCAACAAAAAAAAAAACTTTTGTGGTTTTCTTCGTTTAATTTACTACCACGTTTTTTTTGTTTTTTTTTTTTTTTTTTTTTTTTTCCTTCCCTCTGGCTAAATTGTCCACATAATGATTTATGTTAAAATGTATAAAATGTCTAGTAACGTTGCTGCCACTTTTTTATCAATGTTTTTTTTTTTTTACGTTTTTTTTATCTACGTATCCCGCATATTTGACTACCGAAAATTTAATGCTTGATCCCCCTTTTTTCTTTTTTAGCAAAAAAAAAAAAAAAAATTTCAAATAATTATAAGCGTTCGATGACTTTTAATTCGTCTGTTGACACGGATCAACAATAAAAACGAAAACGTTTCGATAACGGGGGGAAAAGGGGGAAGAGAGAGAAGGAGAAAAAAATCATATCATTTCGTTTTAAAATTTTTTTTTATGGGAAAAAACACATGAAAAAAAAAATTTTTATTTTAAAAAACAATAAATCACGTGGTCAAATCATAAATTTAAAATAAAACCGCGAGAAATTATATTATGATTATCATTATTATTATTTAAAAAAACATAAATAAAACGCGGGCACGTAAATGACATTATTACAGGTAGTACTTAACTTAAAATTACCTTTTTTTTCCCTTAAATGATTTATTTCATCGATTTTCCCCCCCCAAAAAAAATTTATTTATTTATTACTGGTCTAATTAACCATTTTAGAAAACAAAAAAAACGACAAGAAACTATTAAATTGTTTAAAAAGAGAGAGAGGGAAAATGTAACAAAACAACCTACAGGAATAAAAAGGAAAAAAAAGTTAAATGGTTAGGGAAAACTTGGTAATTTACAATTTATTGCTTTGCCTTGTTTTGACCCCAAACAAACAAAAAAAAAATTTTCATTTCCAGCTGGTTCAAAATAACCAAACTATAACCAAAAAAAAAGAAAAAAAAAAAAAATTCGATACAAAATTTAAAAAAAAAAAAAAAAAAAGAGGTCACGCAAGGATTTTCGTACTAATAAATTAAATCGAAGTATTAAATGACAAAATTTTATCCCTTTTTATCCCCACCCCTCCTCCCCCTACCTCCTCTCCCTCTTTCTCTCTCTCTCTCTCTCATTATCACTCTCTTATCAACCTCTCTCTTTCTCACACTTTTTTTTTATTGTTTTTTTTACCAATTCGTAATAAAAACAATTTTTTTTTGTTTTTGAATTAATCAAAAATTCGATCGGACGTGAAATTTACAATAAAAAAATAAAACGATAATTTTTTCCTCTTATCATTCTTATCACTACGAAAAAAAACACAATAATTTCCTCCTCTCTTATCATTTTTATCACTACGAGAAAAAAAAAAATATACGAGTCGGGTATAAAAATTATTATGCCAAAAATCATTTTTACAAATTTTTTTTTTTTTTAAATTTTCGAATAGTTTTTTTTTCCTCCTCTTACCTTCTTCTCCTCCCCTCACCTCCCCTCTTCTCACCCGCGCACCCCCGCGTTTGCCCTCTCGATTACCTTCCCGCTAAGAAAAAAAATTTACGATCACATCCTCATTAAATTTATGATAATAAGAAAAAAAGAAAAAAAAAATTAAAACGGACAAATTTCCCCTCCCCTTCCCTCCCCTTTTCCCTCCTTTCAACTTTAACTTCTGCCTCCTTCCCTCCCCTCATCCTCTCCCAAACCGTCTTCTCTTTCATTATCATATCTCTTATCATTTTTTTTTCACTTTTAATTTATTTCTTATGGTAATTTTTTTTTTTTTTTAATGAACCGGTGATAATTTAAAAAAAAAAAAACCGCCTGATTTATTATAAATGGAGGAAGGTTTAATTATCACGTGATTTATTTTTAAATACTCTATGAAATTATTAGATTCGTAAAAAAAAAAAAAACATGGTCGAACAACCGGGGGTGTCAAAAGTAGTAAATAAGAAAAATTCGATTCGAATAAGAAAAATAAAAACGAAAAAAAAAAATTATTCAAGCAGAAGACAATTAATTAATTAATTAATAACGTTTATGATATTTTGATAATAATAATAAT
Source organism: Pediculus humanus corporis (assembly GCF_000006295.1). NCBI lineage: Eukaryota > Metazoa > Arthropoda > Insecta > Psocodea > Pediculidae > Pediculus > Pediculus humanus. Next base: position 359,069 of record NW_002987260.1, on the reverse strand, counting down.
AATAATAATAATTTTTTTTACACGTTTCGATTTCGATTTTTTTTTTTTATTTCCACGATGTTTTCAATAATAAAAAGAAAAAAACAACATGGCGCCGATTTTATTTTTCATTTTGAATATAAATAATTTAACATTGATAAATAATTATTTTATTTTATTTTTTATACTATCGAATAAAATTTTTTTTTTTCAAATCAAATCAACGAATCAATTCAATATCTATTATCGTCTGCTAGAAATATCATTTAATGAAATTTTTGACTTA
>NW_002987260.1:355205-358662 GCF_000006295.1 Pediculus humanus corporis | reverse complement strand
AAAAAGAGAGAGAAAAGTTAAAAATATTTTTTATTTTAAACATCTCTGATCTCGAATCTTTTTGACAAAAAAAAAAAATTATATTTCATCCAATTTTTTTGTTTAAATGAATTTTTATCTAAAACCCCGTTCATTTTTTTTTTTTAATTAATTTTTTTGTTTTTTCTCTCTCTTTCTCTCACTCACGCAAACGAATTCCGACGATTGACTTTTGTTTGATTATCGATTAGATTTGACCTTTGTTTGTCGAGTATCAGTGCCTTTTGTTTATTTATTTATTTACTTATTTTTATTTTTTTTCGTTTTCTCGTGACACGTCAATTTTGAAAAGAGTTTAAAAAAAAAAAAAGTTTATTTTTTTTTTTTTTTTTTACGTTGGAATATTCACGTGAAATTAATTCGTTATAGATTTTTTTTTAACGAAAAATTTTTTATTTATTTTAAATTTTCCCGCCAAAAAACCGGTACACCCGCCATTAAATACGCCATCGAACCCGCCATTGAATCCGCTAAATCAAAACAAAAGACAAATTTAAAAAGGTTTATATTTGTTTATTCCCTCATTTAGAAAAAAAAAATGTTGGAAAATTTAATTTTTAATTTCCTTTTTTATTTATTTTCATTTTTGTTTTTTTTTTTTTTTAATTTTCTAAAATGATTTTCACAATTGTCAAAAGTAATAATAATAATAATACTGATAGAGATAATAAAACTAAAATTCAATTAAACGAAAAAAATAAAATAAAATAAAAAAATATAAAGGAAACAAAAAAAAAAAAATTTGTCATTTTGTTTTTTTTTTTTGTTTCTTCCTTTTTTTTAATTTTTTCCGTTTTTTCTTCTTCCACTTCACTTTTTATCCAGTTGAAAAAAAACGCACTAGTAAAATTTGTATGTATATATATATATATTATTTTATCAAACGTTTCATCCAAAAATTATTTTTCTTTTTTTAATTTTTATTAAAAAAAACCGGACGATGTTTTTTATTATTATTACTTTTTTTTCGTTTAAATTTTTATTTTGTTGTTTTCCAAAATAAAAAAAAAATTAAAAAAAAAAAAAAAAACAAAAAAATAAATCGAGCGTCTTTTTACTTTTTACGAAAAAAAAATATAATAAAAAAAAAAAACTTTTTGAAATTAAGTTTTCTTTTTTTTTTTAGTTTAAACTTTGACGTTCGTTTTTATTAATAATTTCTTTCTTTTTTTCTTTTTCTTCACGATAAAATTAACGTCAATAATATAAATTTAGATGTTAAGGGTGTGTGTGTGTGTGCGTGTCTGTCGATTAATTCAAAACAATTATTAAATAAATAAAAAAATTGAAAAAATTACTAAAAAACGAAAAAAAAAATTTTTTTTTTTTAAATTCGTCATTTCAAACTATAAAACACAAACTCCCCCCTCCCCAAAAAAAAGAAAAGAAATAATGATGAGGAAGTGAGGGGGGAAGGTAGCAGGAGGAGGTGGAAGGAAGGAGAAAAAGGAAAAATTTTTAAGTAAGAAAAATAAATATTAGAACCGCTGGTAAAAAATGAAACAAACAAACAAACAAAATCCGTTATAACAAGAAGAAAGAGAGAGAGAGAGAGTTAAAATTTAATATTTTGATTACGTCATTCTCCATTTATTTCCCTTTTTTTATTCGTTGGAGGAAGGGAAAGAGGGAGGGAGAGGAGGAAAACCTTCTAAAAATAAAAAAGAAAATCGTCGACAAAAATTTGCAAAAAATTTAAATTTATCACGTATTTCCATCATCACGAGTAATAAAATATTAAATATTTTCATTTGCGTACGAAAAATTTAAATTTTCCTTAACGAAAATGATTTTCTTTAAGAAAAAAACGCGCGTAAATTCCTGACTCGGAAAATCAAAAAAACTCAAATCTTAAACCACGACGAAATTTATTTCAGAGCAATAAAAAAAAAAAAAAAAAAATTTTTTTCCAAATCCTAAACCGATTAAATATATATATATAAATCATACAGTGAGAATTTAAAAAATAATAATAATAATAATGAGCAGACGATTATGACGTCACCAGGGGGAAAAAAAACATGAAATTTCTTACGTAATAATAATACTCTATAAATTTTACTAATGCGATTTTAAATTAAAATCGATTTCGATTCACGTTTCGATCGTAATAAAATCTTTCTCCCCGCGCACGTGCACACGCAATACGCACACGTACACACCCACCACACGTATTCGATATATATATATATATATATATATAATAAACCGCATTTAAATCGGTTTATAATCTCTTTTGACAAAAACGTATTTCATTTTATTATTATTATTATTATTATTATTATTATTATTTTAAACAATGAATCTATTTATGAGATTGTTAATAAGACATCCACCCTCTCACAACCTCCTCTTTACCACCATCATCATCATCATCAATCTTTAATTTTATCATTTTTCATACATTATATAAAATATGTTTGTCGTGAGATTCCAGCAGCAGCAACAGCAACAAAAAAAACAAAAACAACAACAACAGCAATCCCATTCATTCATTCCAATTGTGACCTTTTGCAATTTTCATTCCTTTTCCTTACTATCATTGAAACGCCACTTTTTTTTTCTTTCGATTGTCATCAATCAAAAGTGCGACGACTGAATCAAGGCCGACATAATTAATTAGACTGGCTTAACGATAGGGAAAAAAAAAAAAATTACCCCCGTTTGAAAACAACTCCGCGATCCGACCGATCAGAACTTTGGAAATTTTTTTTTTTCAACAATTAATAATTTTTTATATTTAACTTATAAAACATGACAAACTTAATTTCCGTTTAATTTTCAATTTTTTTATTATTATCATAATCACATTTTAATAAAATTGATTTTTGTTTTTCAACGTTTTTATACGAAACCGGAAACGGAAATCGTTTTTTTTTTGTTTTAATCTTTAAAATTAAGTACTGAGAAAAAAAAATCAGATAGACATCTAATCCATCATTTAAAAGAAAATTTTTACTTTAAGAAAAAAAAAAAGAAGAGACTTCGTGACGAATTAAAAGGAAGAAAAAAAAAAAAAAGAAAGAAAAAGAAAAAAAGGAAGGAATAGGAAAAAAGGAAAAGGAAAAAGAAAAAAAAAACTAAATGAATAAATAAAATTAAAATTTTTAATTTAACACGAAACAAATTTATTCATTTGAATTTTATAATGTCTCCCCTTCTCCACACCTCGTCCTTCCCCCGTTTTTATCCCTTAAAAAAAAAAAAAAAAGAGGGAGGCGTTCGGAATGTATAATTATTTTTTTAATAATTATGATAATAATGATAATGATGATAATAATAATAATATAAAAATAAAAAAAGAAGTTAAAAAGAAAGAAAAAAATTTTTCAAACGGTTTTCCAAAAAAAACTTTTTTTTTCGGGAAATTTTTCTTCGACTTTAAGTTTTTTCTTTTCACCCGCCTCCTCTCTCCCTC
>NW_002987260.1:338078-354784 GCF_000006295.1 Pediculus humanus corporis | reverse complement strand
CATAAAAAAAAAAGAATAAGAATAAGAAAGAAAGAAAAAAATTATTTTTTCACTCGGATGATCTTACTGGCAAACTTTTTCTTCTTCCTCTTTTCCCCTTTCTTATTTTTTTTTTCTAAAATGATAATAATAATAATAATAATAATAACAAGCCGAGCAGAAGAAACGAAAGAAATGAAAAGGAAATAAATGTGTGAGAGAGAAAGAGAGATAGAGAGAGAAAAAAGTGGAAATTTATTATCAAATGCATTTCAACTTTACTCTCTCTTTATAGAAAAAAAAAAAAAAAAAAATGTTACCTTCAGTTTCATCAAATCAAAGTTTATTTATGTGTACTAAATTTTACTTAACTTTTTTTTTCCTTTTTTCCTTTTTTTTTCCTCCATTTTAACCCCGAATTCGAACGACAGACGTCACGATAAGTCTTTAAATTTAAAGAAAGAAAAAAAACGAGGCAATAAAGAGTTACCAAAAAAAAGCGTCATCGAGAACGCAAAAAAAAAAGGAAAAAAGAAAGAGAAAAGATGAAAAAGAAAACGACAAACACAACAACAACAACAGCACAAAAAAAAACCATTAAAATTATTTCTGTGGTTTTCTATCGAATTTTTACAAAAAAAAAAAAAAATGGAGGAAAAATCTTTTTTTCTTTTTCTTTCGCTAATGCGTAAAGTTTTGAGGCGCCTTCCCTTAATAATTTTTAAATTTTTCACTTTAAAATGATCCGACGCTCTCCATTACGTACCGGATAAAAAAAGACGGATAGTTGAAGAAAAAGTGAGAGGGAAAATAAGATGAAAATTGAGATGAAAACTCAAAATTAAATTCAAATAAGTTATATGTACAGAAGAAACAGCAGCAGGAGGAACAACACGTTCGGAAAACGTTTTTTTTTTTTTTTAAATGAAATTTTAAATTTCTTACGTGATATTCACTAATAAAAAAAAAAAGCAGAAGGAAAATAAAAATCGTTCTGCTTCTGACGTTAAATATGATAAGAGATAAAGATATCGTTTTTTTGTTTTTATTCGATGGACGACCGGAAAAAAAAAAAATCGTGGCAAAAACTTTTCACAACTACCAAATTTAGTTTCTTTTTTTTTTAAAATCATTTTGTACTATTCTCTCCCCTTTCTTCCGACACTCCGTCACTCCCCACTTAAACATCCTCCAATTCTAAAAAAAAAAAAACAACAACAAAAACAACAACATTTTTTTGGATTTCAAATCGCCTGGTACGAAACGGAACGATTTAAACCTTTTACTTTTTTTTATTTATAATTATCCTCGCCTTTTTAAATGATTCGATAAATTATTCTAGTTACGCGTGTAATATAAAATAACTTTTTTTTTTAATCTTATTATCATAGAGTAAAAAAAAAAAAAATAATGATAATAATAATCGATTCGTACGTACGTGTATATACATAACCAAAACGGATCGGATTTTATTATTATTATTATTATCACAAAAAAAACTCTTAAATACGTGACCTTTTAACCCATACGTTGAATTACTATATAAAACGGAAGAGATGAAAAAAAAAAAATGATATCGAAAGTTTCCATTTTTTCCTCTCGATCATTCCCGTTTTTTTTTTTTTTTTAAACGTTCGTTTTCATTAAATCCTTTTCCTCCTTTTTTTCCTTCCTTTTTTCCTTTTTTTTTTCAATGATAAAAATACCGGAACGAATTTTAATAAAAAAAAAAATCGACTTTAAACTTTTTTTTTTAAAAAAAATTCTAATGCGTTTCTCGTAATCCTAAGAGACGAAATTCAACAACGAAAAAAGATAAATCCCACGTTGATACGTTATGAAAAACCACAGGAACATCCCTTTTATTTCCCAACCATCCCACGGGATTCCCTAAAGTCAGTATACCATCGCCACCACCACCATCACCATCACCATTACAACTCTTCTTATTCTTTACATTAAGAAGTAAAAATTTTCCAATGATAATGAGAGAGTATTCGACGACGGGTATAACGAACAAACCGAGAAAGCGTTGTAAGAAAAAAAAAAAACAGAAGAAAATTTATTTTTCCTTTCTCTCCTCCCTCTCCCCTTCCTGTCCTCCTTCCTCTCCTCCGCCTTCCAGTTCCTTCCTTAAATATTCGAATTGAAAAATCCGTATTTTTTTTTTCTTTTTTTCCTTTTCTCGGAATCATTCCATAACGCGTTTTCGCGTTGGAAATAAATACATAAAAAAAAAGCAGAAGAAAATGAAAAATCCACGCGGGAAAATAAATTTAACTTAAAAAATTTGACGTCACTAAAACTCGAAACTTCATCCGGTTGGAAAAAGAAAAAAAAAAAAAAATTATATTTATTTATATACACACTCTACTACTTAACGCACTCTCGTTAAAGTAATAATAATAATAATAATAATTTTTTCATGTGCGTGTTTTAATTTCACTCATTCCAGAAAATTAAAAAAATTTTAATTAACTTTAATAATAATAATGATAATAATGATAATGTCGACGTGGAAATTATTAATAATAAATAAGATAAAACTTTTAAAATAACTGTTTTTTCGTTTGAGAGGACGTCGTTTTTAATTATTATTATTATACATATAATACGAATCTAAATCGAAATGATTATGATGATGATGATGACGTCGACAATGATAACGACAATGATAACGATAACTGATAAAGTTTTCTCATTATCAGTCCGAGAATATTTCAAAATATATGAATATGTGTAACAAATAACAAAATCCATCGTCGTTTCCATGTTGAGTTTTTTTTTTTTTTTTAATTCGAAAGAAGAGAAAAGGAGGAAACGCGAAAAGAGAGAGAGAGAGAGAGAGAGAGAGAGAGAGAAAAACAACGAACACAACCGGATACGAAAATGATGCGAGATTAACATGTATATTAAATTTGTGAGTTTCCTTTAATACTTAACTTATGGGAAAAAGAAAAATTTTTTTTTCTTTTTCAACTCTTCGAATTTATTTATTTATTTAATTTCGCGAGTTAGTTTTAATTAATTCTAAACAAAAAAAAAAATTTCTAGAAAAAAAAAGTGAGAGAGAGAGAGAAAGGAAACGTTAGTTTTCGCGATCGGAAATCGTTATGAAAATTAAATTAATAGACATGCCATTTCCTCGACGAATATTATTTATAATAATAATAATAATAATAATATTCTAAGAAAAAAAATTTTTCTTTTTTTGTTAATTCTCTTAAAAATTTTCGTTTAAAATTTGCAAGGGATTTAAAAAAAAAAAGTTTCAACTTTTTAAAAATTTTATAATTAATAATAATAATAATAATAATAATAATAATAATAATAATAATAATAATAATAATAATAATGATTATGATAATAATGAAGATTCGAAAAAGAAGGGGAAAAAAAACGTTCGAAAATAAATAATAAGGAAATGACGTCACATAATGAATAATCAATTAATTATTAAAATTTTAATTAATAAAATAAATAAATAAATAAATATGAACGGAACTCTTAAAAATCGTCATTTATTGTTTTCCATTAATTTTTTTTTCGTGCCACGTCATTTTTTTTTTTCGAAAAATAAAAAAAACTGAAAGAGAGAGAGAGAAAGCGGCATCGCATTATCCGAAAATCTTTTCCGGATGGGATGTGGGAGCAAAAAAAAAAATTTTTTAATCCGAAAAACTAAATTTCGACCTCGAAAAACAAAAAATAAAAAATAAAAATCCCAAAAGAAAGAAAAAACGAGAAGGGGAAAGGGGAGAAAGCGGAGGAGGAAAGGTAGAGTTTTTATGAGAAAAAGAAAGAGAGAGAAACGGGAAAATAAAATAAATTGTTAATCGTTTCAGGATTTAAAATCATGACAGTATTTAAACTACGTCACTTTATAAAATAAAACATTATCGTACAAACGCGAGAAAATTCGAGAAAAAATATAGAGAAAAAGGAAAAACATTCATTACGAGTGACTGTTTTTTCTTTTTTCCTTTTTCCTTTTCTTACGCGACGGGAAACAGGAAAATGATCAAAAATAAACTTGGAATAATTTACGAATAAGTAAAATAATAATAATAATAATAACGACCGACCCGTAATAATAATAATAATCTTATTATTATTATTATTATTACGGGAATTTTCTTGTGGGTTTGCATACAAACACACACTAGACAACCGCAAAATATTTATAGCACTTCCAAAAAGGAAAATATTTAAATAAGAAAAATTGCATAGATCCCTAAGAAAAATTTGCAAACGGTAAAAACGAACAATTTTTCATCGATTAAATCTCGGAATCGAAAACCAACAGGAACCAACAGGAGAACGAAAAAAGAAAGAAAAAGAAGGAGGGGGGGAAAAAAATCAAAATTGAAAATCCAGCAGGGAAAAAAAAAAGAGTAAAAAAAAAATTACTGCCGCGAAAATCCCGTTATAACTCCTCCTCAAAAAAAATTGAAATTAATAATAATAATAATAATTTTTCTCGTACGTTTCATCATCATCATCATCATCATAATTATTATTATTATTATTATTATTATTATTATTATTATTATTATTATTATTATTATTATTATTATTATTATTATTAATTTTGTCAAATTAATAATATTTAAAACAACGTCATTTTATTTTTTTTCCTATAAATTATAATTAACAATAACTCCAGCGAAGGGAAAAAAATGGAAGGAAGGAAAGCAAAAAAAAATTAAAATTAAAATTAAAAAAAGAAAACGGTTTTTTTCCTTTCCTTTCCTTTCTTTCTTTTCTTTTTTCCTTTAAATCATTTCTTATTATGTGTAAATAAAAACGACTGAAAAACTTGAGAAGAATAATTTTTGTTTTGTTTGTTTGTTTTTTCGCACATCAAAATCTTACGTATCATTTTAATTTGAGTGCGTGTGTGCGAGCATGCACGTGTAAGATTTTTATAATTAGTACGAAAACGTTTTTTTTTTTTACGCCTCGAAATTGTTTTGCTCCCGTTTTAGCAAAAAAAAAAAAAACAAAAAGGGTAGCAAATAAAAAATGCAAAACGAAAAAGTCAAAAAAAACAAAAAAAAAATTTTTTTTAAAACGGTTACGCGTTTTTTTCTTTTGCCACGTTTTCATTTATTTCCGTTTTTGTTGTTGTTGCTGCGTGCGTGTCGACACACGTGAACATCAAATCGATTTTTTAAAATTACGAAGAAAAAAATAAATAAATAAAGCTTTTAAAACCATTTTACCATTGAATTTTCCTTTTTCAAACGTAAAAAGTATCATCACTTTTCGAGAAAATAAGAAAAAAAAAAAATTGAAAGTAACGAGAGTGAGAGAGAAAGAGAGAGAATGTGATTCATAAAAATTTATGACAAACGGCTTAAAAACGTTTTATTCCATTCAAAGCCTCAACTAAAAAAAATTAAAACTAATTATTTATATTAAAAAAAAAAAATTTCGTCGTGACGTAAATATTTCCAGGCTTTAATAACAATTTTTTTCCACCCCCTCCCCTTCCAAAAAAAAAACGTTTATTAAACAACGAAAACAGGGAAAGAGAGAAAACAAACAGTTATTACGTAACTTTAATAAAAACGTTAAAATAATAATAATAATAATAATAATAATAATAAAAACGACAAACATAATTTATTTCAATCATTTTTTTAAATTTTTTTTTCCTTTTTTAAATTTTCACGCAGAATTTTTTTTTCCTTTGTTTTTTTAATGACGTCAATATAAAAATTTATAAAAAGGAAACCGGGGAAAAAAAAATTCAACCAATCAGAACATCGAATTTCTCTTCTTTTTTTTTTAAATAAATAAAATCGTTTAACGGTTTTTACCGAATTGAATTTTTGCTATTATTAACCGCAAAAAAAGAAAACATAAAAATTATTATTATTATTACTACTACTACTGCTACAGTAAATAACATTTTATAATTATCATTATTATTTATTTAAAAATAATTATAAATAATTTATTCCGTTAAAAATTATTTTCGAAATGAATAAAAAAAAACAAAATGGCGGAAGATCGACGAGAACAACTTAAAAGACAATAAATTAAATTTATTTAAATAAATAATTAATTGATTAAATCTTAATTAAAATAAATAATTCGTTAGTAGTTCCATGATTTAATTATTATTTAACCTGTTATTTATTTATTTATGTATTTATTTATTTATTAATTCGTAAAAAAATTTTAAAATGAAAAAAAAAAAAACCGCCGCCAAAAGGTTCGTGCATACAATTTACGATGTAAATTTTAACATTTTATTACACTTTTTTTTTTCCTTTTTTTCTCTCTTCCCCTCTCTCTCTTTCTTTCTTTTTTCCAATTTTTCTTTTCTGGAGTTTATGAGGTAATGTGTAAAAAAAAAAAAAAACAAAAAAAAAAATGTAGAATTTCAAAAAAAAACAAAAAAAAATTAATTTTTCATTAAAGCTCACGGTAAAAGGTGGAAAATCTTCGCCATTTTTTTTTTTTTACTTTTTCCACTTTTCTCCAGATTTTTTTTTTAAGAGAATTTTCAATTTTTTTTCACTCTCGAAAAAAAAAAAAACAAAAAAAAAAAAACAAAAAACAAAAAAAATTTCATTAATTCACTTTTTTATCGTCTGCTTTATTTTTTTTTTTTTGTTTAAAGTAATAAAAAAAAAGAAAAGAAAAGAAAAGAAAATTCGCGAAAAAAATTTTTTTTTTTTTTTAATTTTATTTTTGGCGGTTTTTTTAAATTTTTTATTTTTTTAAAAAAACAACTCGACCCTTTTTTTCTGCATGTTTTTGTTTTCTCCAGTTTTTTTTCTCCTTTCGTATAAAATCAATTTTTTATTAAAATTTTCAAACGATATATCGATCGAGAAATTGTTTCTTTTTTTTTTTTTAAAACAACAACAAACAAATAAATTAATTCGTTTCAATCAAATTTATCGATTTATTATTATTATTATCATTATTATTATTTTTTATCCATGATTTTCCCTGGAAAAATTAATCAACCGGAAATAATTCCGAAAAAAGTAATTTTTCTCTTTGTTTTGCCTTTGGAAAAATGACTTTTTTTTTTTTTAAATCACTATCCCTCACACTCCTTATTACAATAATTTATTAAATTTATTAATAATAATAATAATAATAATAATAATAATAATAATAATAATAAATTATTTGATTGATTTAAATTTTTTTACTTTTTCAAAATTTAATTTTTCCAGACATTTTTTTTTGTTTTTCCGTCACAAACAAAAATAAAAAAAAATTTTCCCGTTTAATCTTTGATATTTATAGGATGAACTCATTGTCCGCCATTTTGAATTTGTTTTTTTTTTATTTTTTCCAGTTCCAAAAATTTACATGAGTCGTAAAGAAAAAAAAAAAAAATTTATATAAAACTTTTTTTTTCTTGCTACAAAAAAAAAAAAAAAAATTTTTTTTGGCACCGTTTTTATTGTTCGGACCGAGTCCGTTCGTTCAACTTCATAAAATTAAAAAAAAATGAGAGGGGGAGGGTGGGGGAGTGGCTGGAAAAAAAGAAAAAAATTGGAAACGAAAAAAAAATTTCCAGAAAATAAATAAATTACGCTTTGAACAAAAATGAAAACGAAGCGTGCGTCAAAAAATTTTCTACAGCGGATTTCTTTTTTTTTCTTTTTCTTTTTCTATTTAATATTTAATTCGTTTATTCGAAATTTATAAAAAAAATTTTTTAAATTCAAGAGACAAAAAAAAAATCATAGGTCAAAGTTCAAATATTAAATAAATGATACGCGTAAATATAACGCGTCATCCAGGAAAATTATGCGATGCGTAAAAAACTTTCTGCCGGAAATTAAAAAAAAAAAATAAAGAAAAAAGAAGAAATAAAGAAAACGTCGACTTTTGAACGACGAATATCACGTGACGCATTATTATTATTATTATTATCAAAATTTGAAACAAGAAACTTAACTAAAAGTTAAAAACTCTTCAACTCGTCCATCGATTCTCGAGGGATTGCTAAACGTAAAATTAGGTACGACGATCCAAACATAGAATCGAAATGTAAACGAACGCGCGCGCGCGCGTACATGTTCATCACCTAGAAGGACGTCTTGCGACAATTTCTCCACTTATTCTCCACCTCCACCACCTCCTCCTCCTCATCCTCCTCCCTCTCTTGATCCGACGAATCGATTTCGAATTGACTCGAAAATCGGATAAAATCCATTTTTTAAATTAAACAAACAATTTAATTTTTTTTTTTAATAAAACAAACAAACAAATAAATAAAAATTTTATTTAATTCATTTTAATTTTTTTTTTAAACTTTTTTATTATTATTATTATTATTATCGCCAATTACGTTTCTTTCAAATTGAATTTATTTATTTTGTTTTAACCTTTTTTAATATTTTTTCCCGACATTTTTGAATTCTTGTTTTCGTTGTTTTTGACTTAGAAACGATAAAAAAAAAATTTTTTTTTAAATTTTATTGTTAATAACGACTCGATTTGTTTTGTTTTGTTTTCTTTTTCCTTTTTTTCAAAGGAAACAATCCAAATAAAAAAAATATTTAAAATATGTAAATTTAAAAAGGAAAAATTATTACTGAGTTAAATTGAAATCGATTGGAAAAAAATTAATAAAAAAAAAAAAAAATCAATGGACGACTGCCAAAGAATAATATTAATATTTTCTCAAGTATTACCTTCTCCATCACCATCACCCCCGTTATCCCCCTGCAAAAATGTTTTGTTAGAAATTTTTTTTTTTTTTTTTGGTTTTAGTTTCAAATTAAAAATGAAAACCCGTATAAATCTTTAACATTTGACAGAATAGGAAAAAACATTAACAATATAAAATCCTCTAACTCAATTTAAAATATTGTTAACAACAACATGGCCGCCGAATTACTATTATTATTATTATTAAACGACTCTATTCAACTCTCGCCTGGACGAAATCCAACATTTAAAAAAAAATTTTGGTTTAATAATAAACGTACAAACAAACAAACAAACCAAATATAAATAAAATAAAAAAATTCGAATATGAGAGTAAAATGAGAGAAAAGAAGAGGAAAAATTAATTAATTATTATTATTATTGTTATTATTATTATTATTTATGTTTAATATCATGATAAATCGTATAAACGTTTGACTATGTATTCTTCTTCCACTTTTTTTTCATTTTTTTTTTTTTTTTGTTAAATGACTTTTGCATTTTAGTAATAAAATAAAATTTAATGTCGTGGCGCAAGACAGAACAAAAAGAAAAAAAAAGGTGATGAATTTAACTCGGCGCCATTTTTATCGTTTATTAACTAAAACCTAATCAATTTAATTATACGTATAATTTGTTTTAAAAAAGAAAAGAAAGAGAGAGAGAAAGAGAGAAAAGGAGAAGAAAAGAAAGAAGAAAATAGAGAGAAAGAGTAAAAAAAAAAAGAAAAAATGAAAGATAGAAGAAACGACAGACAAAGAGAGGAAGTGAGGAAGAGAAAGAGGAAAAGAGTAAGAGAAAAAGAGAGGAAAAGAGAGAGAGAGAGTAAGAAAAAAAAATTAACGCGTACATGAAATTACTTCTCGTAGTAAAAAAAAAATTGCAACTTATAAAAAAATTTTTTTTTTTTTTCCAAAGGGTAATAAAAACTTTTAGCAAAGTAATAAAAAACACTTATTAAAATACTTTTAAAAAAAGAGAGAGAGAGAGAGAGTGAGAGAAAGAGAGAGAAATCATGCATTATGCATAATTTTTTTTTTTCCTCAACATTTTTTTTCTTTTAACGTTTTTTTTCTAAAAAACTTTTTTCGAAATTTTTTTTTTTTTATTTTAATACTAAAATAAAAGAACTCAAAAAATATAAAAAAAATGGAGGATTGAATATATTTAATATATAAAAAAAATAATTAATATTCTTTAAAGCACGTATCGATTGATCGGATTCCCGGTAAAATTTCGTTTTGACGTTTTCCCTAATGCCACGTCGAATTTGATTTTCGCCACGAAAATTTTTTCAAAAAACATAAAATAAATATTAATAATCGTTTTAATCGAAAAACAATTTTCTTTTCCTTTTTAATTTCTCTTGACGGTGACGTTTAAAATGTTTTTGTTTTCATTCATTCATTCATTCACGAATTTATAAGTTCAAAGGAAAATGGTGACACGTTCATTCTTTTGAATTGAAAATTTCTCAAAATTTAAAAAAAAAATTTATAATTGTGTGTACATACGTACTAACGTTACGTTTCCCGATTTCACACGTTTATTAATTATTATTATTATTGTTTTGTATAATAATAATAAGGATAAGACGGAGGGGTATGTCGATAATTATCGAAACATTTAAGTGAAAGGCAGGGATGGGGGGGGGAGGCAAAAAAAATATAAAAATAAAAATTGAAGGAAAAAGGAAACGAAGGAATCGGTTGGAGGAAAATTGATTATACGGAAAAACCATTCGGAAAAATGGCGCGAAAGATAGAGGGATGAGAAGAGGAGAAGAGGAGAGGAAAGAAAAGAGAAGAAGAAAAAGAGGGAGAAGAAAAGGAAAAGGTAAAACACAATAAAAATAAAGAAGGGATAAAATTCATAATATATAATAGAATTTAATAGAATTTAAATTTTAACTTTTTTCTTTCCCCTCCACCTTGCCCCCCTACCCCCCCGAAAAAAATACAAAATTCGTTGGAAAATTTTTTTTGATTCTCCTGCTGGAAAAAAAAAAAACTTTAAAAATTTATCTATTAATAAAAACTATCATGGAGTTAAATATATTGGAAAACTCTCATATTTGTTTTTTCAACTCCGCCTCATCTCTCTCTCTCTCTCTCTTCTTCCTCCCCCGTTCTCTCCTCCCCATTTTTTTCTAGAATATTTTACGACTTTTATTAACATTTGCATAAAATAAAAATAAATTTTTTAACACGTCGATAAATTTTATAAGTTATTAAAATTTAAAAAAAAAGAAAAAAACTTTGAATTAATTTTTTTTTTTTTCCACCTACCTTTCCTTTGGTCGACTTCCGGTATAAAAATTTTTCTTAAATTATGTTAGCCGAAAAAAACAACTCGATTATGTTTTCTTCATTTTTTTTTTTTTTTAAATTTTAAACTTAACACGGAAAAACAAAAAAAATTAAAGAAAACTTACCCCGGAAAATCACGAATTTCATAAAATCAAAACTTTAAACTTTAAAAAAGGAAACCAAACGAAAAAAACTTTTCTTTTTTTTTCTCCTTTTTTTCTTGTTTTAATTTCCACGCCAATTTATTATTATTATTAATATTATTTTTCATTCGTTTCTATATTACCTGTAACACAAAAAAAAAAAAAAAAAAATTAAAATTAAAAATTATAATAACGAACAATTAAATTAAAACCTTTTTCTCTCCACTTCATATTGAACGTAAAAAAATTAAA
Organism: Pediculus humanus corporis; assembly: GCF_000006295.1. Lineage (NCBI taxonomy): Eukaryota > Metazoa > Arthropoda > Insecta > Psocodea > Pediculidae > Pediculus > Pediculus humanus. Next base: position 343,410 of record NW_002987260.1, on the reverse strand, counting down.
CTTTTCCATTTATTAAATTAAAATTATTATTATTATTATTATTATTATTATTATTATTATTATTATTATTATCTAAGTACGTACATTTTTAAATTTTTCCAAAAAGAAAAAAAAATAAAAACCTTTCTGCTTTTAATAAAAACTCTGCTCGGGGAGGATTTTTTTTTTTTTTTGGCATGTTAATAAAGTAAAAAATTATTATTATCATCATCATCGTCGTAAACTTTTTTTTAAAATTAAATTATAGAGAGAGAAAGAGAAAAAAGAGAGAGAGAGGAATAATAAAAAAAACATTTTCGCTTTGATTTCGTTACAGCTGAATGGAAATAATACGTTGATAATAATAATAATTATTATTATTGTTATTGTTGTTGTTGTTGTTGTTTTCGTTGTTATGAACTCAAAAATTGTAACAATTTGGAATTTGAAAGAATAAACATTTCCTTGAAAATTCTATCTTTTTCCGTTTTTTTGATTTTATACAATTGTAATAATAACCACGTGATTTGATGATAATAATTAAAAAAAAAAAAACTTGTGTGCTACATTTTTAATTTTTTTTTTTCTTCTTTGAGCGAGAAATTAAAAGCTGCTTTTTTAAATTATTAATATTATTATTATTATCCACCATTAAACACGACAAGGCTACTTGTCGGAGTTTTTTTTTATAAGTATTTATCCGAGGTTTCTACCCGATTCCTTAGGGACAAATACTCGAATTTCGGTGGTGCCACATATTATAAGATAGCACCACATCAATTCTTGAAGGTCTTCCTGAGTCCGTCTTTTTCGATGGGAACGATTTGTCTCCTGAACTGGGCTCCGGTGACTAACATCTTTGGAGTGGCCAGGGTCAGAAGCAGTGAAATTCACGTTCTCGTCGAGCTGCCTCAGGTCGACAGTAGAACAAGATTTGTTTTTTTTGTTCTTACTTTGTCTTGTTCTCATTTTTTTTTTTTTTTTTTTTTTTTTGCTCTTTTAAGCCAACAGCACGTGGCGTTCTCAGACGGGCACCCATCCAAGTTTGCACCACGCCCGATGCTGCTTAACTTCGGTGATCGTACGGGAACCGGTGTGACCAGCACGCTATGGCCGTTGGCATATTATTATTATTATTATTATTATTATTATTATTATTGGCGTTCAAAGGAATGACAAAAAAGGAAGAAAAAGGAAGAGAAAAAGGAGTGGAGAGAGAGGGGGGAGGAAAAAATGTTCAAAAAAAAAAGAGTACTTTGCATGTTAAAAATTGGTAAAATAAAATATATATAATGATATTAATTATCATTATTATTACTATTATTATTATTATGTTCTTAATAAAGTTTTGCGTCGTGTGAAAAAGTTTTCAAACAACTTTTTCGCTTTTTTTTTTTTGCTTTTTTTTTTAACGTTTTCATTATTCGTACGAAATTTAAGCCGTTAAAAAAAAAACCGTGAGAAAATACATACATTTAAAAACCTTTTAAAAAAAATAAATGACGTCACTTAAAAATTAATTAATTAATTTAATTTTTTATTAAAAGGTGAATTTCATCAACCATTTCCGGTTACGAAAGGTGAGAGAAAGAAGGGGGAGGGGAGAGAAAAAAAAGACAAAATTAACTAAAAAAATGAACGAATAAAATGGAACGTCTCCAAAAAAAAAAAAAAAAATTTTTTTTTCGCTTTTTTTTTCGTTAAAAACGTATGAGAAAATTGAGGGGGAGGAGAGAGGGAGAGAGGGAGAAGGAGAGGGGGAAATTACGCGACAAAATGTGTTTTACGTTTCGCGATAAAATTAAATTACAAACTTTTTAAAATTTGTTTTTGATTTTTTCCCTTGTTCTAGACACTTACACACACACACACACACAAGACAATATGAAATAATTAAAACGAATTTTTTTTTTTTAAATTTGTTTCGTTAAAATCATTTTGAAAAATTTATAAATAAATAAAATGGTGACGTAAACGTTAACAGTGGTACCAACTAATCAAACGTGTTCGCAATAATAAAAATAATAATTATTATTATGCATATAAAACATTAATCACGTTTAATAATTAATTTTTTTTCAAACCACGAATATTCGATAAAATTAAAAATTTTCCCTCCCTACCCATTCCACTACACCCCCCGACCCTCTTACCCCTTCCGATAAATAATTAACGAATCATTATCGATGATGATGATGATGATGATTTTATTTAACCGGATTAGTCGACCGTTAAAAAAACGACGCCATTGCCGTTTTTAAATATTTAAAATGAACGTTTTGGGATTAAAAAATTTTTTTTTTAAAATTTGATGCCGTTTGATGAGATGATGTCACACCGAACGTGCCCCCCCGAACGCACCCACATTCGTAAGGTTTTAAAGATTAAAAAAAAAAAAATTTTAATAATTCCGGAAAATTTTTTTTCTTTTTTAAAAACTTCCACCACGTTCCCTTGTAAAATGATATCGATCGATATCGATCCACCTTTTATTTACGTAAAATATTTTTCTTAATGTGGATTTATGCTAATGAAAAAAAAAAAAGGAAATTTTCCGAATGAATAATAATAATAATAATATCATCATCATCATCATTTTACTAATTTAATAAAAATTTTTTCTTTTTTCCATTTTGTTTTTTTTTTTTTATATTAAATTTCGGAAAAGATCGAATATTATTTAAAAGCGAAAGTTTAAAACCTTTTTCCCTTCCTCCCTCCGCCCCAATTTTTTTTTTTTTTTTACCAAAACGAACCTTTTCCTCTCTCCCACTTCTTGTCCCACGAAAATTTATCCTTTTTTAAAAAAAATAAAAATTCGTTAAAATAACTAGTGAGTTTTTTTTTGTTTTCCTAATGGCTCCTCCTCCTCGTTTTTTTTTTTTTCATTCATATTAAAAAAATTTTTTTTAATAACCCGATAAGTTTTCCTCTCTACCCCGCTCCACCCATTCGTAAAGAATTAATAATCATCCGGGACGATGGGAAGAAAAACGAGAAAAATGAGAGAAAAAGGAAAAAAAAAACCTTTTAAAAGTATCCATTGATTCCATTTCTTTTTGTCTTAATAAAAAATTTATCCTACTTTCGCCCAAGTTTCGTGACGTAAAAAAGAAAAAAAATGTCTGAGAGTGATAGGAAAAGCTTGCAAAAAAAAAAAGAAGCTTTTCTTTCACTCACTCACAAGAAAAAATACTAATAATAAAATGAAATAGTGGAAGCGAATGCGTTTCTTTCTCTAGAAAAGAAAAGAAAAAAAATTGTTTGAAATACGTTAAACAATAACTAAAAATGTCAAATAATAATAATAATAATAATAATAATAATAATATGGTGAGAAATTTCTGGCATTTATGACGCTGGAAAAGTAAAATAAAATAAATTTTCCTTTGAAAAGCCCGTATTATAACATGCGCATGCGTATTTCTAGAACGTAAACAAAATTAAATAATAATAATAATAATAATTACTATAATACAATTCGAAAAATTATCGAGTTTGTTACGAAATGATGATGATGATGATGATGATGATGATGATTTTATTATTTACAATTTTTTTTAAAATTATTTTCTGGGAAATTTATTTATGAAAAAAAATTTTATTATTATTATTATTTTTAATACAAGTTTTATTAATAATTAAAAAAACATAAACTTTTTTTATATTTTTGTTTGTTTGTTTGTTTTTATTAAAAAAAAAAAAAGAAAAAAAAAGGCACGAAATAAATATTCATAAATTTACGATGAATTTAAAATCCGATCTAAACTATAAAACTTTATAGCGCGTTCTATTAACTTTAATACCTTTTAAATTGCGGAAAAACCAAAAACTTTTTTAAAAAAAAAAAAAAAAGTTTAAATAAGAAAAAAAAAAAATTATGGAGCTGGAGAAAGAGAGAAAAAAAATTTATATATATAAATAGTTTTTTTTTCCAGACTTTTTTTTTTTTCGTTCTCGTCTCGAGAAAAAAAAAACAAAACAAAAAAGTAATTTAACGGGAAAAATCTTACAAGAAACATTTTGCTAAAAAAAAAAAAAATAAAATAAAATAATCAACAACAACAACAAAAACTCTCTCTCTCTTTTTTTTCTGGAAAAATAAAAAGAAAAAATTAATGAGCAAATGAAAAAACTCTATTAAAATTTGTTTTTTTTTTTTTTAATCAATAATAAATTCAATCGATCGTGAAAAATTTTCAAAAATGAAGCGGGGGAGGGGGAAAGAGGGGTAAGTTAACGTTTTTTTTTTTATAATTTTTAATCAACAAGTTTTGTTGGAAAAAAAAAAAAAACATTAAAAAAATATCTGGAAAATTCGGTCATCGAACATCGAAGGGACGAAATATAAAAAAAAAATCGTAAAAATCCACCCGCGGGTGGAAGAAAATTTCAAATTGGTTTTCTTTAACTTCGCTCCTGGAGTTTTCTAGGAGCGTATCTTATCAGTAATACCTTTAAGTATCTTTTAAAATTAATAAAATATATGAAAAAAAAAAATATGAGAGGGTAGCATACGCGTGGATACGGGGAAGAAGAGCAAACGGATAAGAAGAGGAAGAAAATTAATTAAAAAAATACTATTATTATTATTAAAAAAATTTCGGGTCCGTAAAATTTCCGGTCGGGAATCGAACCCACATTTTTTTTTTTTTTTATGGAATCCGGGAATGCTTTCGAGCGGTTTTCCAACGACCTTTTTTCGTTCCTTTTTCTTTTTTTTTTATTCTATTTTAAAAGTGCGATACTCGGAAAAACCAATATTTGCCAAGGGACGATTTCATTTATTAAAAATTATATACGTACGCATGATACTAATAATAATGATAATAATAATAATAATAATAATAATAATAATAATAATAATAATAATAATAATAAATTAAGTACAATTTACGTGCAATGCGTAATTACATCATCACGACGTCATAATGACGTCTGCCCTATATATAATTTATTATTAACATTCGTTATTAATTTATTTCGATTTTAATTTCGGCTAAACTTTTTATCATTTTTCAACCCCCCCTTTTTCCTCCTCCCTTCCCCTATCGACCTTTTCACCTAATTTTCCAAACCCTTTTCAAAAAAAAAAAAAAAATTTTTTTAACCTTTAACGGCCATCAATGATTCAAATAAATAAAAATGAAAAAAAATAAATAAATAAATTTCGATGAAAATTTTCTCGAATCCCCTTCCCTCCTCTTTTCCCTCCTTTCTTTTTTCTCCCCCTCCCCCTTCCTGTTTTTTTTTTTTTTTCAAGGAGCTTTCCCACAATCTAATTTTTATTTCCCCCCTCATTCTTCCTATTTCGCTTTTTTCTTTTTTTTTTTTTAACAAGAAAATGAGATTT
>NW_002987260.1:314449-337919 GCF_000006295.1 Pediculus humanus corporis | reverse complement strand
GAGTTTTTTTTTCTTTTTTTCCTTTTTTCCTTCTTTTTTTTATATAATTAAGCAGTTTAATTAAGAAAACTCGAAAATCCAACGAATCTATCTATTTTTTTTTTTTTTGAATGTTTAACAATTTTATTAAAATTATTAATAAAAAAAAAAAAATTATTTTTCGTAATAAAAAAAAAGGAAAAAAGAGGATGGGAAGAGAGAGAAGAGAGAGAGAGAGAGAGAGAGAGGGAGAAAAAAGGAAGGGAAAAATTTAAATTACATTCATTTCGAGAAATGAAGAAAAGGAAAAGCGTAGAAAAAAATTTTTTTTTTTTTTTTTACTACCGGAGTTAATCAATTTATAAATAAAAATACCTTTACGATAAGAGAGAGAGAGAGAGAGAGAGAAGAGATACGAAGGGAAAAAATAAAAGAGTGAGAGAGAAAAAGAGAGAAATTTGTTTCACACTGAGAAATAACGTAAAAAAAAATCGAATTTCGATATCGGATATCGAAGAGGAAAAAATAAAAATATATATATATAAATCCCGTGCCTTTTTAAAAATTAAAAATTTTCACCATTTTGTTTTCATAAAACAAACCCAAAAAAATCATCCCCAAAATCAGCAAACAACCAAAAACAACAACAACCGCAACAAAATATATATAAATAATATATTATTATCTTCAAACAAAACAATAAAGAACAAAACGTAAAAGTGAATGCGATTGATTGATTAAAATAAAAAAAAATTGATAAAAATGAAAACAAACAAACAAAAAAAATGAAACAAACAGATAATTACGGGGGAGAGGGGGAAAGAAAATCATTTCAATCAAAATTCGTCGCTCAAAAATTAATTTTTAATCGAAAATTTTTTTATTTTTTTTTACTTTTTGATATTTCCGTACCTGAAACAATTAGAAAGGTTTTTTTTTTAAACGAACAAACAAAGAAACAAACAAAAACAAAATTTTAAAAAAATACATAAAGAAAGAAACAAGGAAAATTATAAAATAAAAATCAAACAGATGGAAATGACTATTATCTGATTTCTTTTCTTTTTTCTTCTCATTTCTTTTTTCCTTGAATTTTATCTTTCTCTCTCATTCACTCTCTGCTATTTTTCCGACAAATTATGTTTTTCTAAAGAGCATTTTATATATAACGAAAGAGAGAGAAAACCCGCATTACTTTATTTTTACGAACACGCGCGCAAAATAGTATAAACAACGACAACGACAACAACAACAACAAACGCAACAAACACATATTATTCATCAACCCTTATTTAATTGTTTTTATTTGTCAGTTAAATTTTAAGCGAAATAGAAAAGTCAATAAAAAACCTGACGCGTTTAAATGAAGAAAAAATTAAATTTAAAAATTTCATGTAAGTAAACGTTGCAAAAGATGGCGGTGGCAGCTGTGGCGGTTGCGAGGGAGGGAGGGAGGGAAATGAGGATGAAAAGAGATGAAAAATACAAGCGAAAAAATAAAATTAAAAAACCGAAATATGAAATAATGAGTGAAAAAAATGACAACAAAAAAAAAAAAAATCAAATCAAAACGTCAAACAAAAACACAAACATGATTGAATATGCTCGTATGACGTCATTAATCAATAACGTCACGATCTCTCTCGTTTTTATTAGAAAAAAAATAACAACAACAACAACGGAATAAAAAAAAAATATTTATTATTATCATTGGCGTCGTCGTCGTTGTTGTTGTTGTTGATTTTTCCGCGAGAAAATATCTTCTGTCGATTGTTAAAGGTTAAGAAAAAAAATTCAAAACTGGAGAAAACGATCGACGTCGTTCACTGGAAATGATGGAGAAAATAATGAAAAGGAGAGGGGGGGAAAGGAAGGAAATTCTTTTCAATTTTTTCAATTTTTTTTTTTTTCTTCTTCTGCCACTTTTGACTGACTTAACATTCGACCATTTAATCTCTTTTTCAAAAACCATTGTTAACGTCTAAATAATAATAATAATAATAATAATAATAATAATAATAATAATAATAATAATAATAATAATAATAATAATAATAATAATAATAATAATAATAATATTACGTCAGTTATTGAATGAATTGAAAGCTGAAGAAGAGAGAGAGGGGGGCGTAGGAAGGGGGAACGACCGTTCATTTTAAATAAAATTTAATTTTATTCGACGGAGAAAAAGGAAAAAAAAATTTATAAAAAATGTTTAACTTATTCCGACCAAATTCAGAATCATAAAAACAACAACAATAACAACAACAATAACAACAACAACAACAACAATAATAATAATAATGATTAATTACTTTGAATTATTTTGGAAATCTGGTGAGAATAAAAAACAACTTAACGTCGAAGTAATTTTTTTTTTTTTCCAAACTCTCTCGCTTCTATAATTTAAAAAAATTAAAAATTATTTACACGTGCATCGAAATGTTGTTCGCACTCACTCACGTACAAACACGTACAAACAAAAAAAAGTTGTTTGTTGATACAGTAAAAAAAAAAAAAAAAAAAAAAACTCCTCTGAGAAAATGTGAACGAATGAAGAAAAATAAAGAAACGTCACAAAAAGTAGGAACATTCTTCAAAACTTTTTGACTTTTAAACGTAGAAAACGAAAAAAATATATATATATCAGTTATCGCACGCGCACGCACGAACACACACACACGAACTCAAAAATGATAATAATAATAATAAACGTAAGACAGAAAGAGGGCAAAAGAGAAAACAAAACAAACTAAAAACATGATTGAATGATTGACTAAATTCAGACTTTTCAAAAAAATAAAAATAAAAAAATAACAACAACAATAACAACAACAACGCTAACTCACTCACGCATATCTATTAATAATAATAATGATAATAATGATAATAATAATAAATCATATAAATTTTTTTTTCGTTTTTATCAGTTAACCTAAATTCAAAAAAAAAAACTTTTTTTTTTCTTTAAAGAAACGTTTTTACAACTCGAACAAACAAATCATCACTCAAAAAAAAATGAATAAATAAATAAACAAACAAACAAACAAACAAACTTTGTCCTGCGTGAGAAGAGAGAAAGGGAAAGATAAGAGAAAAAAACTTCTGCTCTTCTTTCGTTTTCGTTTTCGTTTTTTTTTTCTTTTTTAAAAAATCACTTTTTGAAATAAATAAATAAAAAAAAATTCGAAAGGAAAAAGAAGAAGGAAGAGAAGGGGGAGGAGAAGAAGCAAAAGAAGAAAAAAAAAGAAGAAAAAACTAAGAAAAGTATTTTTCTTCTTGTCGAAATTTGATCACTCGAAAACATATCAACTGGTAAAGCTGAAAAAATTAAATTTAAACCAAAAAAGGAAAGAAAGAAAGAAAAAGGATAAAGAAGTGGAAAGGGAGAAGGGGGAAGGGAAAAGTGGAAGAAAAAGAAAAAGAAAAAAAGTGCCAGGCTTACAAGATTTAAACTTCATTTTTCCAATATTGAAATGGATTCAGATTTCTTCTTACACTGACTAAAAATAAAAAAATTTTTTCTTTTCTTTTTTCAAAAGAAAAAAAGAAAAACTTTACAAAATAAAAGAAATCAAAATGTCAGAAATTTAGCAAATAAAAAAAAAATAAATTTTTTATCATCATTTACAATCCTTTATTTTCCTTTTAAAGGGGGAGGGGGAGGGAGGAAGCACGAGGAAGAGAGTGAGGGAGTGATTGAGGAGGCTATTGTCTCCTCCTTTGAATAAAACCAAACCGAGCAAAAGTAAACTCTTTAGGTTTGTTTACCTCCTGCTTCGTTCACTCCCCTTTCTCCTCACTCCCTATCTCACTCCCTCACTCCCTCCCCAACAAACAAACAAACAAACAAAAAATTTTCCCGATTCTTATTTTTTTCATTTTTTATATAATTTTATCATTTTGTGTCACATTATCGTAGTTTTTCGCTTGAATGATTTGCAAAACGTTAGAACGCAAATTAAAATAAAATCAAATTGTAATCTTCATAGTCATTGTATCCTCGTCATCATCGTCACCATCATCATCATTATCATTATCATTATTATCAACAACCGTTATTTACTTATTTACAAAAAAAAAAATATTAAAAAAATTGTATACATTTGTACAATTTTCTTCTGTTTTTTTCTCTCGTCATAATTTTTAACAAAATTTTTATTTCTCGCTAAAATCGTATGAGAGAAAGAGAGGGGGAGGTGGAGAAAGGAAGAGGAAGAAAGAGGGAGAGAAAAATAGAAGCCATTTTTTTTTTTTTTTGTTAGATTTTTTCTAGCATTTTTTTTTTTTCCCTCGTAATCAAACGATTCATTTAAAAAAAAAAAATGGAGAATAAGAAGAAAAAAAAAGTAAAAGGTCACGAAAAAAATATGACATTTAACGGAAGAGAGAAAAGAGACAAGGAGGGAGAGGAGGAGAGGGAGGGAGAGGGAAAAAAAGAGAGTAAAGAGAAAAATCGTAATTAAGAATATTATTTAGATTTTATATCATGTGTTAGAACAAGAGGATTTTGTATCAACTAGTCTTATCCACGACGAATAGTATAACACAGGTACCATAAGGTACCAGACGGAAAATGATCGATACAAAGTACTAGGGGGGGGGGGGAAATGGCAAAAATGCTGCGAATAAAGCTAAAACTATAACGATCATCATCATCATCATCTAGCCTTAAAAACAGGATTACAGAATTTGGGGGAAGGGGGGGAAAGGGAATAACCTGCTAAAGGTTAATTAATAAAAATTGAAAGCTGATAATGAAACCTGAAAGCTATAATAATAATAATAATAATAAAACTTTTTCCAAATTGTTCTAATGGGCTTTAACCATAAGGTGCCTGAGTAAATTTTAGACATCATTTAAAACAAAATCTGACTATAAGAAGACCTTCAGGCTGACGACCTACAGAAATATACATAAGGCATCTTAAGAGTTAAAATTATTGTTCTTGTAATATCTTCCCCGATCAGTCAGCATCCGTTTTGAGTTCCTTCTACAATTTTCTCCCAATTTTTCTTTTCATAATTTTTTACCACACGAAAATTCTTTTTCATTGTTAGAAAAAAAAAAAAAAAACAAAAAAAATTATTATTATTAACATTATTTTTGTAATCCCTCCCCGTTTTAAAACGAATATATATCTTTTTATTTTTTTTTTTTTTTTTCACTTTTCGTCGAATAAATATCCTACCACCACCACCACCGCCACCGACAACGAAACTGCCTTTTCATTTAAAAAAAGATGGTGGGGGTGGCGTTGGAGGGAAAAAGGAAAAAAAGAGAGAAAGAAAAAAAAAATCTTAATTATAAGTTTTCGGCTTAACTTTTATTCCAAGTCAAATAATTTTAAATTTAAAGCCGCAGCCGCTTTTATTCTTATTAAAATTTTATATTTAAAAAAAAGAGGGGGAGAGAAAGAGACAGAGAGGGAAAATTTCCTTTTTGTTACTTCCTTTTCTTCTCTCCCTTTCTATCTCTTTCTCTCTTGTTTCGTTTATTATTATTATTTTTTCTTTATCTTCTTTTTACCTCTCTTTCCACACACGCACGCACGCACGCACACACTCTTTCTCTCTCTCTCTCTCACTTTTTCTTTCTTTCTTTCTTTTTCTTTTTCTTAAAATATAATTCAAAACCGAACAAAAACGAAATAACTCATTTTCTATTCTGAATATTATTTACACTTCATTCTTTATTTTCTGTGTTTTGCGACATAATAGAAACCGCCATTCGCATTCACTCCTCCTTTATTTATATTTTTATTTTTTTATTTATTTATGAGTGCGTGCTCGCGTGTGCGTACCAATTCATGATGACGTAACACAATCGTCTATCGAGTCATCGTTTTAATAACTTGATTTTTTCTCTTTTTTTCATTTCCTACCTCCCTCCCTCTCACTCTCCCTCCCTCCACCCTTTCCCCACGTCATTTTTTTCACATCAGAATGAAAAGACACGAAATTGTAATTAACGATTTTTTTTGTTGTTTTTTTATTAACATTTTCCGCCATCTTTGTTTTCTTTTTTTTTTGCGGGTTTGGGATTAACCACCGAACGATCATTTTTTCCTTTTTTTCTTTTTAACCTGTTTTTTTTCCCCCGATTTTTTCACGTAATCCACTTTCTCTCTCTCTCTCTTCTTAAAATAACGATAAAAGATTATTGAATGATGTAATTAATTAATTAAATATTAATTAATTATTAATTAATTATTATTATTTCTTTTTGTACTCGTTAACAAAATCAAAAGGTAACTTTTTTCATTCTCACCCTTTTCGTGTTATTACAAATCCTTTTCAATTTTTACAAGAGGTAATAATATTAATAATAATAATAATAATAATAAGAGGATAATAGAAAGAAAATTATAATTAGTGTAACAGTATAATCGAAATAAGAAAGAGAAAGAGAAAAAACGAACAAATCCTTCTGCAGCCCTCCTCCCCCCATATAATTTTTTTTTTTTCATATTTCTTTCAACCGGATGTAAATAACTTGAATTACTTTTTTTTTTTAAATTCCCTTCCCCTCCCCACTTTTTTTTTCACTTTTATAATTTAAAAATATTCAAGTGAATGAAATGATGATGATGATAATTAAATGCAAACTAATTCCTTTGACTACGAGATTTATTATATAAAACGCCTGCCTTACTTTAAATTTATTTAACTCTAAATAGAAAAAAAAAAAATCGAAAAGCCTTTCGATTCGATATAATATATTTCGAAAAACTCGAATGAAAATTTCACGCCGCGCACATTCACGCACATTTACACCAATCGACTAACAACAAATTTTGTTTTTTTAATTATTATTATTATTATTATTAGCTTTCCTTGAACCGTTTAACAAAAAGAAAATTTTAAATGAGACTAATTAGTACAAACTTTATAATTTTTTCTTTCCTTAAAAAAAAAAGTTTTCTATTTTCGGTGGAGGAAATGAAATTAAAAGTCGTATTGAAAACTAATGATAATAATAATAATGAAAATTAACATTGTTTTAGTTCTTTTTTTTACTACATATTTTAAATTTTTCTCATTGTTTGTTGTTGTTTGTTTTTATCATCGTCGTCGTTGACTTGTTTTCTTTCTTTTACAAAATTCCAAAAATTTTCTTTCATTTTTTTTCTTCCATTGTTTTTCGTTCTTGTTTTTATTTTTATTTTCTTTCCATGCAAATTTTTTCATTTTTTTGGAGGGGAGGAAAGGGAAAAGAGAAAAAGGGAAAATTTAAAAATAAAAAAATTTTTTTACCTCTTTTTTTTTAAATTTTTTTTTATACTTTCGTATTTTTTTTCTTTCATTACGTTTTTTTTTTTTTTTTTTTTATTTTCTATTTAAAAAGAAACAAAAGATGTTTTAAAAATTCACTAAATACCAACTGAACAAAACAAAAGAAAACAAAAAAAAAAAAAACAAAACAAAAAAAAAACGAGAAGGAAAAAAAAAAAAATTAACGGGTTGAGGATTAAAAAAAGAAAAATGAAAAGAGGAAAATTTTTTTTTTTTCTTGATTAACTTTTAATTTTTAACCGAAAATCGAATAAATAATTTCTTTTTTTTTTTTTTGTATTCCCTGGAGAGGGAAAACTTGAAGAAAAAAAGGGGGGGTGGAGATGTGGGGGGGGGAGGAGTTTTTAAAAAAAAGAAAATTAAAAGAGAAAAATGAAATGAAAATTTTCCATCATCAAATTTCATCGATTTTTTTAAATAATAAAAAATTCCGGGGATTTAATACGACGATAAATGCTGCTAAGAAATTTTTGCCGCGATATTTTTTTTTTTTTGACAGATAAATTATCGTTTTAATTTTCTCTAACAACAGCAACATCAACATCAACAGCAGCACCATCAGGAGCAACAACAACAACAACCACACCAGCGAGAAAAAACAGAAAAAAAAAGTCAAAAATCACTCCCGTTTTTAAGCGACGGTAAATTATTTACATTTCAATAATTTCATTTTGTTTTTATTACCATTATCATTATTAGTATTATTATTATTATTATTATTACCGATAATTTTTCCTTTACTTTTATTCCAGGAAAAAAAAAAGAAAATCAACTCTTAAAAACCCTCCCTTATTTTCCTCTTTAATTTTCCACTCGATGCTTTCTTTCTCTCTCTCTCTCTCTCTCTTTTTCTCTTTCTCCCTTTTTTTTTCTAGAAAGTTAACAAAATGACAATAAATGAGGATTTCGATTTCACTAAAAATTTTCTCTCCTTCATATAATAATAATAATAAAAGGGAATTTTTTTTTTTGTTTTGTCTGGAGTTTATAAACTTCTTCATTCTTTTTTATTCCCTTTTTTTTTGTTTTCTCCCTCCCTTTCTGAATTTCTGGATTCCCTTCGTTAAAAAAAAAAAATTTAATTACGACAATTAAAATTTACAAAAAAAAAAAAAAAAATTTCCAACTTCCCCCTTTTTCGTGAAAGAAACTCGTTTTCGTTTCCGGTCACTTTTTTTTTTTGTTGCAAAAATAAGAATTACAAAAAAAAAAAAATTAAAATTTCTTTTAATTAAAGCTTTGGGCAATCCTGCGGGAAAATAAAAAAAAAAAAAAAAAGGAATAAAGGAAAGAGGGGGGAAGAGGGGGGTGGAAATTTTTTTTATCGAGGGAAGAATGATAAAAGGAAAAAAAAATTATTATTATTATTTTTTTTTTTTTCTTACACATGCGAAGCGATAAATAATAAATAAACAGAAGCCAAACGATTAGCGAAACGTTTTCCCGCCATTTTTTTTTTTGAAAAAATCAATTTTTTTAAAAAAAATAAATTAATAAATTTTTTTTTATACGGTAACGGCCGAGAAAAAACCGAATTATATATTTCCAGACTTTTTTTTCCCTTTTCTCTCTCTCACTCTCACTCTTCACGATAATATTCCAGTTTGTTTTGGAATCCCAATTTTCCACAGTTTTTGAAAAAAAAAAAAAAAAATTACGTTTGTTGTTGTTGTCGCCCAATTACGATTTTCGATTCAATACAAATACAAACTAGTTGTTTTATTTATTTAAAAAAAAAAAAAAAAAAAAAAAACTTCTCCAATTTCAACTTTTTCCAAAAAAAAAACTCCAATTTCAACTTTTTCCAAAAAAAAAAAAAAAAAATTTCTTTTCTCCAGATTAATAAAATTACGCGGTTTTTCTCCTTTCTTTCTTTCCGCCATTTTTTTTTTTTTTTTTGAAACTTTTCTAAAAGATTCATCGAGTTTAAAACCTCCCCTCCCGACTTCTCTAACAATAATTTTAAAGCAGACGAAAGAAAAAATTAGTTTTTTTTTTTTTTTTTTTTGAACGTGGCACTAGCGAAATTTATTTATTTTAATAATTATTATTAACATCATCGATCGATTTCTTATTCTTTTTTTTTAAATTTTTTTCCCAACAACCACAAAAAACCTGGAAGAGGGGGGATGATTAAGAGGGAGAGGGAGTAAAAGAGCGGTTGTTTGATTGACGTAATCTAGAACGTTCTATAAGGCTTTTAAATTAAATGACCTTATCTCTCCTATGGTTTTCTTTCTCTTTCTCTCTATTTTTTTTCTTTTTGTAAAAATAAATAAATAAAAAAAATGGGGGGAGGGGAGAAAAAAAGGGGAAATTTATTGGCTTTTACACATTTTATAACTTTTAATAAAGTTTAAAAAAAATTTTTTCTTTCCTCAACTTTCCATTCATGTCAGAACCTAAATCACGAATCGATATAATCTGAATTTTTATATATATACGAGGGAGGATTGTGCGTGTGTGCGTATATATTGTTATGAACCCATGTCGGATGTGGTGTTTTTTTGATAAATGAGTGGGAATGGTGACTCCATTCACATAGTAGACGCAAAGTCAGCATGTCTGGAGATAGTGACTCTATTCATATCGTAGACACATAGTCAGCATTTCTGGAAGCTTCGCTTTTCTTATCTAATCTTAAGTGCTAGTGAATGAATAATGTCTAGCGATAGTCAGAACTTATAAAAGGAGGCTGAACGTCTCAGCCATGGTTCTTGTTTCTCAACACTTGGTTCTTGTTTCTTTAGACTTCGTTCTTGGTGTTCGACTCTTAGTTCATCGGTTTCTCCTGATATCTTAGAGTTCAACTTGTGTCTAGGACTAGTTTTGTGATTGTGTTTACAACTAGTAGTGTTCATAACATTATTTTAGTGACTAAGTTGTTCTGTACATGTAACATGTTGTAAAATGTTCTTCTGTTGCTTACAATCAATATAATTCTTCTTTCGTTAAAAGTGTGTTCGATTTCAATCTTGAATAATACCACGAACGCGGAGGAAGATCAACGTTGTGAATCGATAATCGAATCGGGCCACGACAATATACTCTCTAAAGCTCCTCGCTTTCGGCTCTGCAATATTTTCTTCTACGAGCCCACATTTCTTTGACGCATTATATTGTTTTTGAATCATAAAAAGAGGAAAGAAAGGAAGGAAGAAAAAAAGAGAGGATCGGGGGACCGGGGGCAACAGAAGAAAAAAAAATTCAGTCAGAAATCTGTTAACGGTTGAATGAATTTTTTTGTTCGGTCGACGAGAAAACCCTTTCGAAGTTAAAAAAAAAAAAAAGAAACAGAGATAGAGAGAGAGAGAGAGAAGAAGAAAAAAGAAAAAAAAATCAAATCGCGAATCTGAGAGTCTCATATTTTCAAAATTATTAAAATTTAAATTATTTGTTTGACAGGAAAAGAGGGGGAAAAAGTCGGTTTTTTTTATCATGTTTGTCAACCTGTATATTTTTGTTTTATTTTTTTTTTTATTTACACGAAACTTTTATTTAAATTTTTCCCGCGTAAAAAAAAAAAAAAAAATTATTCTCAACGCATCGTTTGTTCGTTTTTTATTTTTTATTTTTTTTTTAAATTTCCCGCCAAATAATTTTTAATTTTTTCGACTTATCTATCGATATTTGTATCGATCCTTCCATGATCATTTCCTTTTTTTTCATTTTTATTTTTTCGATTTAACGTTGCGTGTTTTTAATATATTCGTAAAAAAAAAACGCGGGAAAAAAAATTCGACTGCTGGTTCCTGCGGGAAGGAAAATGTGGGTAAAATAAAATTTCGATTTTCCCCCTCCCATTTCCTTCCCACACACTCTCGTTTCCGGTCCACGATTCTTTCATTTATTTCAATCGTGTTAACCTTTTTTTTTTCCCCCCGCTGTTGTTGTCATCAAACGTGCGACACAATTTTGACAGGAAATTTGTCTGGAACATTTTTCAAGTGAATTTTTCCGTTTCTCCTCTCCCCTCTCACTTCCCCCTTTCACCCTTAAACATTTCCTTTTTGAAAAAATTTCAATTTCCAGAAGAAAAAAAACTAAAATTTTAGTTTTTTTGTTTCCTTCCAAGAGCCGTCGTCAAAAAATACTTAAACCTTTGTTTGACAGATTTGACTGGAAAATTTTTAGAAACTTTTACAATTTTTTTTGCTTTTAAGACAAGAAATAACATAACGAAAATGGAAATGTAATAATAATAATAATAATAATAATAATAATAATAATATAGTACGATTTTCGGACATCGGAAAAGTTTCTTTTTTCTTTCCAATTCCCTCCGCATTTTCATAACATGAATTTTTTTGTAAACCGACAAAAAAAAATTCGACAAAACTTTTCCAATAAAACAAAAAAAAATGGCGGCGAAAAATTAAATTTGTTATTTGGAAAGATTCGCGGTTAATAATTAATCGCAATAAAAAATGTAATATAAATAATAACGATAATGATATTAAACCATTTATTAATAATTAAAAATGTTTAAAACCGGAAATGAATAATTAAAAACGTAAATAAATTATGAAAAGTTGCAAAAACTATTGAAAATATTTTTTTTTTTTTGTTTACAAATTAATCAAAAATTATTTTACGATGGTGGTGGGGGAGGATGGTTACGATGACGTAAATTATGATAATAATGACGTCGACGATAATCGATTGATTGAAAATAAGAAAAAAAAACAAAAAACAAAAAAATTCGAAAGAAAACAAAAAACTTTTTCATCAACGCGATTATTTAATAAAATTTTAAAAAAATTAAATTTTTCATCGTGGCACAAGAAAAAATGAGAAAGAGAGAGAGAGAGAGAGAGATAGAGGGAACACGTGAAAAGTCAACAGGAAAACTAAACAAAATATTTGAAATTTTTTTCTTTTTTAAAAAACGATTTTAGGTAAACGATTCGTTTGAAAAACATGAGCAAGGAAACAACAACAAAAATATCATTTTGACGTTTTTTTTTTTTCTGTTTGTTTGTTTCGTTTTCCGTTCATTCAATTCTACATCCGGTTTAATTGTTATTTTTTTTTTTCACAAAAACGTCCGTTTTTCACAGGGACTACGAACCGTCTGATACTCTTTTCCGGTTTTTCCCCCATTCTGCCTTTTATTTTACGGGTCGATCTTTCCCCACTAAAAATTTTATGGAAAATTTCAACAACAACAAACAATAAAATAAAAAAAAAAAGAAAAACTCGAGGCGTTAACAAAACGTTTTCTGTAGGATTCGGATTTGATAAAATTAAATTAATAAATAAATATTCAAATAAAATGTCCATTTTATACTTCTTCCACGTCAGTTAATTTAATTGTTGGAAACAAAAATTGATTAAACAATTCAAAAGAAAATATTCAAACTCTATGGTTTTTCTTTTCTCGACAAAAACTTATTTTATTACAAAAAAAAAAAAAAAAAAAAAAAAAAAATCTTTTTCATAACTCAACGGACTTATTAAAGAAATTATTGTTTTTATATCCCTTTTATCGCGAAGAGAGAAAAAAAAATTTTTTTTTCCGCCATTTCCGTTTTTACGTTGCGGAAAAAATCATTTTCGTTTTTCCCGAGAATGTATTCTCTCAACCGAAATGATTGATAATTATTTCTTTTTCTTCTATGGATTTATATTATTATTATTATTATTATTATTATTATCATTATTATTATTATTATTATTATTTTACAATTTCGTCATTTTCTTTCATTCTTTTTTTCCAATTTTCTTTTTTCTTTCTTTTCTCTCTCCCTCCACATTCCTTTTGATTTTAAAATTTCAATTATTACGATTACGACGCGAGAAAAGATAAAAGATATATGAATTGAGGTCACCATATTTATTTATTTTCATTTTTCATTTATTTTTAATTTAATAATAATAAATACTATAAAACAAACAAATGGACGAATGAACGAACGAACAAACAAACAAATAAATAAATAAATAAATGAATGAATGAATGAATGATTGAATGATCGGGGGAAGTTTTCCCTTTTTTTTCTATTATTTGCAATATAATATACGTACTTTCAATAACCAAATAATTCATTCTCGAATAAATTTTTCTTTTATTATTTTTATTATTATTATTATTATTTTCGTTTCTATTGTTTATATATACTTATTCGGTTAAAGCGGAAAGTTCAACGTACCTGAAACGTCGATTTTTTTAAAAAATGTTTCACGCGTTAATGAAAATCATCATAAAGTTTAATTTGGTTAAAAAAAAATTAATAATAATAATAATAATAATAAAGAAATTTATAGAATTTTCCTTTTAGAAAAAATGACGTAAGTGTACATATTAATATTCGTGACCTTTTTTTTTATGTGTGTAACAAGGGGGCAAAACCATCCATAGCTGGGCAAAAAAAAGGAGAGCTTATTTCATTTTGGATAACTTATTATATATAAAGCGTGTTTAAAAATTTCAAATTGCGTGACGGGAGTTTTTCCTATCTCTCTCTCACTCTTTCTCCCCCTCCCTCCTCCCTCCTCTCTCTCTCTCTTTTTTATACTTTTCCTATATATATATATTTTTTTTTTTTTTTTTTAAATTTAAGGTGGTAAATTTTTAAACGCCACGTTCCAAATAACTTTCAGTTTTTCCCTTCGAGTGGAAGAAGAGGGAAAAAAAGAGGGAGGAGGAAAGGAGGAGGAGGAGGTGGTGGAAGGGAAGAGAGGAATGAGGGAAAAGGAAAAAACCGAAAAAATTTTTTCATTTAAACGGTGATAAATTGTTGTTAAATTAAAAAAAAAACCCACAAAAATGAAAAAAAGGCGCGGGAGGGGGGAAAACCGCAGTTATCTACTACCACGATAGATTTTCTAAGTAGATTTTTTTAACGCGTAAAAGATTCATTACTTTTTCCTTTTTTTTTAATAATAATAATAATGATAATAATAATAATAAGTAATAAAATAACCGATAATTAAATATTAGAGAAAATTAAATTCACAACATAAATTTTTTTCTCCCATATGAAACAATATTTATTAATAATAATAATAATAATTTGACACGTGGAAAACTGAAAACACAAACAAAACAAATTAATTTTCATCGTGTTTTGGTTATATTATAAAACGCGTAAAAAGTAATAATAATAATAATAATAATGATTTTTTTTTCGCATAATGAAAACGACAGATGATGTCCCGACTTAAAGTTTATTTATTTCCTTTTTTTTTCTCTCTCTCTCTCTCTCTCTAGTTCTTTACCCTTCCTGGAATCCCCTTCTTTCCTTTTTCCTTCCTTCTTTCTTTCCTTTCGTCTCTTCAAAAAAAAATCTTTTACGAAATGTTCGAAATTGACGTGTACTTATCATTTTATTTTCTATGGCCTTTAATGATAATGATGACGATGATGATGGTTTTGATGGTAGTTGTGGTGATGACGATGGTTGTAATAATAGTAGTGATGATGATGATGATGATGATGATGATGATGATGATGATGATGATGATGTTTGTAATGGTAGGTGTATAGGCGAAGACAATGATGATGATGATAATGATGACGAGTGTAGGTATTGATGACGCAAACATTAAGAGAGAAAAACAATATTTAAATCGAATTTCTCTTAGTAAAACACGCGCACATCAAAATTTTTCCATTGAAAAAGTATCGGAAGAAGTTTTTTTTTTCCTTTTTCTTTTTTTTTCCTTTTTTTAAAAATAGATGGAAATAAAAAAATAAAAAAAATGTCGAAATAAAATATTAAATATTTAAGAAGTTTTCCTTTGAAAAAAAAAAAAATTTTTTTTTTCTTTAAAAAAAAAAAAGGTAGAAAGAATTTTTCTCTTTTTCTCTCTCTCTCTCTCTTTCACTCAATCTCTTCTTAAAATTCCCTTTACTACTTTTTTTTCTTTTCTTTCTCTCTCTCTTTCTTTCTTTTTTTTTCGACGATCCCTTAGAAAATTAAACAACTTTTGTTCGAGAATACATTCATTCAGGTTAAGAGGATTTCAAAAAAAAAAAAAAAAAAAAAAAGGTTAAGAAAAGAAAAGAAAAGAAAAAAAATAGAAAAACCTACTGAGAGAGAGAGAGATGGGGGAAGGAGGAGGGGGAAGGTGGGAGGTGGGGGAAAAAAATTTTTTTATTTTTTGTTACAAAAAAACCTCACGAACGAAAAGGAATAGAAAAAGGAGAGAGAAAAAAAGAAACATTGTTTAAAAATGATGAAAAGGGAGAAAAAGAGAAAGAGAGATAGAGACAAAAAAAAAAAACATGACAAAAATTTTTATGTAAAAAAAAAAAAAGTTTTTTTACCAAAGATTTAAATTGAATTCGAAAAACCCTAAATGAAAAATTAAATGGAATACTCGGAAAAAAAAAAAAAAAAAAGAAATTCCGGAAGGAAGAGGACGAGAGCGAGAGAGAGAAAGAGAAAAGAAAGAGGAGAAGGGGAGGGGAAAACTTTTTTTTTTTCAAATTCGAGAATAAAAATGAGAAAAAATAAAATGAAACGAAAAATTTCTTATTATTTACCAAGTTTTCTTTTTTTTTATTTTTTTTGTTAAGAGATAAATTTTAAAATTAATTTTCTAAACTTTTACTCGAGAGGAAAAGAGACAGAGACAGAAAGAAAGAGGTAAAGAATAGAAAGAAAGAAAAAAAAAAGAAATAAAGAAAAGAATAAAAATGAAAAGAAAAAAGAAAAAAAAAAGAAAAGAAAAGTTTTACCCCAAGAGTTAAATACACTTTTTTATAGACATTTGAGAGCCTCGACGTCGTGTCACTAAATAAAATGCTGTTACCACTTTTTTTTACGTCTTGTTTTATAATATATTTCCACGTTATTAATGAACGTTTTCTTTTTTTTAGGTCATTCGAATTTTCTCAAAGTTTTATTAATAATAATAATAATAATAATATTTTTTTAACACCTGACTTAGCATAAGCGTTTTGTCAAAGTACGACGTTTATAATTTAATTATTATTATTTATCCGTTTGTGGTTTTGATTTAATTCTCAACACGTTCTATAAAACAATCGCAGCGAACGTTCGAACGGAAACGATAATAATAATAATACTAAACTTTTTTAAAATTGCGCGAAAACTCGAAGGTATTTTTTTTTTTTTTTTAAACAAATAAGTCAAACTTTTCCCGAGGTTTTTCTTTTTTTTTTATTTATATAGTAAACAACAATTCGTTTTTAAATTTTCTTTTCTTTTTTTCCTGTTTAAAGTTAATTTTTTTTTTTTAACGTGGAAGCAGAAAAGAAAATTTTTTTTATTTAACTCTTTCCTTTTTTTTTTTTTAAGTTTTTAAAACTTCTTCTTATTTTTTTTTACTCACATTTTTTCTTTCGTATAATTTTTTTTCTTTTCTTCATTCAAACGTTATTATAACTTATATTTATATATACGAAAAAAAAAGAGAGAAAGAAAGGAAGAGAGAGAAAGAGAGAGGGAGAAAGTAAATGAGTTAGAAAACATTTTTTTAATTTAATGTCACAAAATCTTACACCGTTTTTCTTTTTTTTGTTCAACCTTTTTTGTGACTTTCATTTTTAGATCTTCTTCATCTCGTATCATTTTAGCTCATCTCATTATTCTTATCATTATTATCATCATCATCATTATTAATCTTACAAAAAAATAAAGACAAAACCTTAAAAGATGTTTTACTTAAAATATTATTCGGATTATTATTATTATCATTATTTTTTAAATAATAATCGCATACGTTCACGTATTGTATATATATAAGTAACGACGTCATCATATATCCGAAGGCGAATTGCTAAGAGAGAAAGAGAGAGAGAGAGAGAGAGAACGTACGAACGGATTTTGCCGTTAGACAAAAACATGAAAACCAGAGAACCCGAATATTGAATTTTTTGTTTAATTTTTTCGAACTAAAAATTCGATTTTTGAATTTGTCGCCTTTAAACGCATTAAATACGTTCACGCGATTTTATTATTCTCACGAACGGATTTCGATAAGATAACGAGTTTCGAATTTGGCGAGGGGGGAAGGCGGTGGAAAAGGGGAATGTGAAGGAGGGGGTGCGAAGGGTGAATAAAAGAGGAAAAAAAAAAACATCAAAAGAAGATATTTGAAGCTTCTAAAATGAAAGAAAAAATTGAGGCATTAAAACTATATAAAAAAATAACTCAAAATAATAAACCTAATAATAATAATAATAATAATAATAATAATAATAATAATAATAATAATAATAATAATATTAAATAAAAAATTATATTAAAAGAATAAAAATAAAAATAAAAAAAACAAGGAAAGAGAGAAAGAGAAAGAGAGAGAGAAAGGATAAATATAAGAATAAAAAGAAAAAAAATGAAAAATAAGTTCGTTTTACGGGATATAAGATGAGCATCACCTGAGGCAACGTAAAATATCATCGTTTTTAGTCATTAGATTTTTTCTTTTTTTTTTTTTTTTTATTTAAATATTAATTTTTTTTTTTTTATGTCATATAAAATGGCTGGAAGAAAAACATTATAAAAAGGAAAAATTTTGGAAAGCTTGAAAAAAGAAAGAGAGAGAGAGAAAGAGAAGGAAGGAAGAGAAAGAGAGAAAAGGTTTTATCACTTTTTTTTTTTTAACGAGCGACAAAAAAGGTTTTTTTTTTACTCTTTTTAAGCTTTCTTTCCAACATTTTCTTTTTCTTCTTCTATTTTTTTCATTTAAAACTCGTCGTTCGAAACTTCCGCTACAAAATAATGATAATAATAATAATGACAATGAAAAATAAATGAATGTGAAAATGAAACGGAGGAAAGGAGAGGGAGGGAAGAAAAAAACCCGATGAAATTTTTTTTTTTTTTTTTTTTTTCCCCGAAAGCGAATTTTATTTCGTAAAAAATGGTCAACTTTTATTTATAACTTTAAACAATCAAATCAATTGATGGCTACGGTCCTGAAAAGACAAAATGGCGGAGGGGAATAGGTAGTAAAAAAAAAACAAAACTAAAAAAAAAATTTTTTTTTCCTACCGATTATCGTTGCTCTAGTAAAAAAAAAAATAATAAATAATAAAAAAAAATTTTGTAAAGTTTTCCCTTTTGCCCCCCCGCTCCTCCACTTTTTGGGGGGAAACCAACGACGACGACGACGACGAAAAAAAAATAATCTAGAAAATAACTTTAAAAAAAAAAAGAAAACAGATTGTTTTGAAAACTTTTTTTTAAAATTAATAAAAAGACTAAATGAAAACATTTTTCTTTTTATTTTACTTCTTCCTTTCTTTCTCTCTATCTTTCTCTTTCTCTTTCTTTTGGTTTTTCTTCTTCCTTCTCATTCATCATCATCATCATTTTATTCTTTTCCATTATTTATTTTGGCATAAATTAATTAAAACGTAAAAAAAAAAACTTATGTAAATCAAACAAGAAGAAAAAAAAATGAATTATTTTTTTTATTCTTCTTAAACTCTTTTACTCTTATCATCTCTTACCCCCTCTTTGGCACATTCACCCTGCACTTCCCTCTTTGAATTAACGGGGAGAGGGGAGGGGGAAGGAAATTTTTTTTTTAATCAATTCTATTAATTTTCACAATTTAAATTCAAGAATAATTTAAATTATCCCGGGGATTCCCCACAAAAGTCGTCGACGATTTTTTTTTTTTTAATCAATTTAAGAATTTTAATCGATATATATATATATATATATATATATATATATATATATATATATATATATATATATATATACATATCGAGTTACCGAACCTCCCCCCTGCTACTACCGTTCTTCCTTCAGGTATTGCCACCCCCCAAATAATTTTACCCCTCTCCCTATTTTTTCTACTTTTACTTTTCCATCGAAAAATTCTCGATTGTTTACATATGTATACATTTTTGTTTCGAACTACCCAATAGTTGTGATAATTTATAAAAATTCCGGAATTGGTTGTTACGCAACAACAATAATAATAATAATATTTTGTAAATAAAAAATTTAAATGCAGGCGCATGCGCGTAAACAAACAAAAAAAATACGTAATGGAAAACCGTAAAGGAACAATATTAATTTTTCATTTATCTGAGTTTTAACTGAGTTAGTTTTTTTTTTTTTTTTTTTTTTGCTCGTTTTTCCTCTTTTTAAGAGGATTATAATTTGAAATGAAATCATAACTCGTATTAAAATTTAAACGATTAAAACGACGACGAGAACGACGACGACAATAATGATGATGATGATGATGATAATAAAGATCTTTAAATTAAATAATAATAATAATAATAATAATAAGTAAAAGAACCCGAAATAATTCATAAGATTTATTCCTTAAATAATTATTATCATTATTACGAGAGAAAAATGAGAGAGAGAGGGAGAGAGAGAGAGAGAGAGAGAAAGAGGAAGAGGAAGAGAAAATTTTATTATTATTATTATTATTACGTGAGGAATTAAAAATGGTTGAGATAAATTTAAGAAAGGAGGGGAGAGAAAGGGGAAATCAAAATAAACCTTTTTTCTTTTTCAACCAAAAATAAAAATTTACGAGAAACGTATTATCACGTGATATCAATTCAGTGAAGAATTTAAAGATCAAATTTAATCAAAAAACGAAATAGAGAAAGTTTATTCGTGATAATGATGATTATTAAAAAACAACAAACAAACAACAAACAACAGGCACATATGGTGGTCAGAAAAAACACAAAAATGTTTTAAAAACAAACTCGAAACAACCTTTTTTCCTATTTTTTTTTTTATTTCAAAACATAAAACGAAATATTAACAATAATAATAAAAATAATAATAATAATATTAATAATAATAATAATAACGAAATTCGAGTATTTGTCCCTAAGGAATCGGGTAGAAACCTGGGAAAAATACTTAAAAACCCCGACAAATAAGAGTCTTGTCGTGTTTAATAGTGAAAATAATAATAATAATAATAACAATAATAATAATAATAATAATAACAATAATAATAATAATAATAATAATAATAATAATAATAATAATAATAATAATAATAATAATAATAATAATAATAATAATAATAATAATAACAACAACATACAAAAAAGCGAAAAAGTTTGATTTCAAAAACGAAATGCAAAAAAAAAAAGAAAAAAAATTTCAGAGTCAATTTTAAAGAATAATTTATATAGTTATTATTATCATCATCATCATCACATCAATTTTTTTATGACGAAAACCTTTCTGTTTCCCCTCCCTCCTTTCCCCTTTTCCTCGCCCCGAAACGTATAATGTTACATAAATAATTAATTTAAACGTGAAAATAATCGGTAAAATACAATTGAATATTTTAAAATGTTGTTTAGGGGCGTTGAGAGGAGGCGGTGATGGTGGTGATGGCGGGGGCGGGGGCGACAACGAGAGCGACGGTTCCGCGGGGGCAGGCAGGAAAAAGGAAGAAAATTAGTTTAATAAAATTTTAATTGAAATTGCGTCGGGTGTTTATTAATTTTTTTTTTTTTTTAAGAACTTTTTTTCTTTTTTTGCGAAAAAAACGTCGAGAAAAAAAAGTTTAGATCTATAAAAAAAAATACGATTATCGATCGATCTATCGATGTTTTTCCATCGATTGATCGATGAATCGATCGATCAAAAAAAAAAAAATTAAACGAAAATGAAAAAGGAGAAAATGATTAAAATTTATAGTTACAGTACGATAAATATCACGGGGGAAAATAATAAATGAATTCTATTGAAAATTTACAAATTATTATTATTATTATTATTATTATTATTATGGAACGATATGTAAAATTGAAGACGCGACAAAGTTCAAAATATTTTCGATGAATGGTGGCAATCGTAAAAATAACAGTCAACAAACAAATAAAAGGGGAACAAACAAACAACGAACGATGATTATTATTATTATTATTATTCGTAAACCCCACATATTACAACAACACAAACAATCGACAAATTTTCGAAAAAAACCGTTTTTTCCGTTTTTCCCCTTTTAAATATTATTTAGGGGAAATACGTATTTTTTTCCGGAAATGAAATTCACGATACCGAATCAATATTATCATTATCATTTCATCAAGGTTTCATAGTTTAAAACCGATCAAAATTCGTTTCAAAACAATTTTTTTTTTTTTTGAAACAACGTCGTTAAACCTTCAAAACAATTTGAAGAATTTAAAGAAAAATTTCTTTTAACAAAAATCACATGCATCAATCAGAATAATAGTAATAATAATAATAATAATAATGATAACGGCCAGACGTCAAATTGACCTCAATTAGAACATTTTAAAAGTTAAAAGAAAGAAAGAAAATATTTTTTTTTCTCTCTCGCTCTTGAAACCCGTCGGTCTCATTTTTTCTCAGCAAATCATTTAAATCTATTTTATTATTTAAATTTATTACACCAATCAAAAACCATGAGAAAAAAAATTTAAAAACCTCTCCAAGTTTCTTTCGACGAAATAAAAACGTTCACCTCACGATGAAATCTTGAGAAAGAGTGAGAGAGAAAGAAACTACGCGCCAAAAAAACAAACATTTTTTTCAAGAAGGCTGTGGATGGATAATCAAAAAAAAAAAAACCCGTCAAAATCACGCGATAATATTGAACCCGAAAGGCAAAAATTATAAATAACTTATTACCATCATCATCATCATCATTATCATCATCCTATTTTTAAAAATTAATAATAATAATAACAACGGTGACGTTATTTAAGACGCGCCACTCAGAAATTTAAAATAATAATAATAATTAAAATGGCGCCGGAAATTATCTGTGAAAGACAAAAAGTCTGTTACAGATTAATAAAATTCCATTATTATTATTAGTTTTCTATCCAGCGTCCAATAAAAATTAAGATTACATTAACAAATAATAATAATAATAATAATAATAATAATAATAAAAATTACAATAAATTCCACGTAAATATCTGCAAACGCGATGAGTTATAATTCCGCGTATGTGTGCATCGAACATTTGGCAACATCGTTGGCATTGTGTAAAAATTTCAAAAATAAATCGGCAACGCTGTGAGAAAAAATAATAATAATAATAATAATAATAATAAAACGGAGAGGTATTGAGGTGAAGTTAAAAAGTAAAAATGTGTTGGTATAATTTAAATCATCCACAACTAGAGAGAGAAACGAGAAAAAGAGAGAGGGAGGGGGAGGGGAAGCGAGATAGCGAGAGAGATAGAGAGGTAGAAAGAGGATGAGAGAGAGAGAGAGAGAGAGAAAGTATTCGCGTACACATTTCGATTTGATAGAAATCCAATAAAAGGGTCACCGCACTCCCGACGTTTCCATTATTTCGACCGGAAATCAGGTCGAAACCTAAATAAAAAAAAAATTATAACGCGTTCGTCGCGTTACGAAAAAAAATAAAAACAGGAAATGGTAATAAATCGAAAAGACGTTTAAAACGATTTAAATCATAATTACTAATAATTTACCTTGAATGTCAACTATTACTGTCAACTTTTACTGTCGATTTTTTCACACGTTTAGAAGGGAAAAAAAAAAGAAGAAAAACGACAGCAATAAAATTTTCTAAATGATATTATCTCGCACGAAAAGAAGAAAGAGAAAGGGCAACAAAACAATACTTTAACAAACTGAAACGTCATAACAAATAACAAACAATCCCATCATTTTGTTCATCAAAACATTTTCAAAGTAAGATTTATATAAGAAAAGTTAATTTCTGGAGAAGAAGAGGAAGAAAAAAAAATTGTACAAGTCATTCGATGGAGAGTTTGAAAAAGAAAACTTTTTGTTTTTCCGAGTTTTTAAGAAATGTAATTTTCTCAGAAAAACAAAAAATAATAATGATGATGATTATAATAATAATAATAATAATAATAATAATTTTTTTCCATTCGTTTACTTTTACTTTTTAACATTCTTTTTTTTTTATAAAGAAAAAGTTTTTTTAAAAAAAAAAAAAAAAAAAAAAAAAAAAAAAAAAAAAAACCCGGGGGGGAAAAAGGGTGGTTGGTTTTTCCCTTTTTTACCTTTTTTATAAAATTTTTATTTTTTCCCCCCCCGGGGGTTAAAAAAACTTTAAAAAAATTTCCCCAAAAAAAAATTTTTTTAAAAAAACAAAAGGGAAAAAGGGCTAAAAAAAAAAAAAAAAAGGGTTTTTTTATTTTCCGACCAAAAAATTTTTTTTTTTGTTCCCCCCCCCCCAATGGTTGGCCGTTGGTCCAATTTTTCTTTTCCCCCCGGGGGGGGAAAAAAAAAATTTTTAA